>NW_027515603.1:0-74815 GCF_048772815.1 Callospermophilus lateralis
TTGACAAATGTAGTTCAAACTCTAAATCAAACACGGTTTGGGCTAGCTTCTTGAAACTTGACACAATAAAGTAGTTCTACATTCTATCCCAAAGGTTTGTTTCCTCTTGATGTAGCCTTCAGCACAGACTGGCGAATAACACTTACAATGAAAGGCGTTGTTAGGCTGCCAAAAAACTAGAGTATCCTGAAATCTCAACACATATTTTTTTTCCGACCTTAATGATACTTTCAAGTAATGAGCAGTACACCAATCAAACTTGGATGCCCAAGTTTCGTTCTCCTAGGTTGATGCATTCGTTTGCAGTAACAGTTTGAATTTCTAGGTTTCACTCTGATTTCTCCTATATTGACAGATGCAGCTAGAACTCTAAATCAAACACGGTTTGTGCTAGCTTCTTGAAACTTGACACAATAAAGTAGTTCTACGTTCTATCTCTAAAGTTTGTTTCCTCTTGATATAGCCTAAAGCAGGGACTGGCGAATAACACTTATATTGAAAGGGTTGCCAAACTTTCAAAAAACTAGAGTCTCCTGAAATCTCAACATATATTTTTTCATCCAATCTTCATGATACTTTCAAGTAATGATCAGTACACCATTTCCACTTGGATGTCCAAGATTTGTTCTTCTAGGTTGAAGCATTCGTTTGCAGGAACAGTTTGAATATTTAGGTTTCACTCTGGTTTCTCCTATATTGACAAATGTAGTTCAAACTCTAATTCATACACGGTTTGGGCTAGCTTTTTGAAACTTGACACAATAAAGTAGTTCTACATTCTATCCCAAAGGTTTGTTTCCTCTTGATGTAGCCTTCAGCACAGACTGGCGAATAACACTTACAATGACAGGCGTTGTTAGGCTGCCAAAAAACTAGAGTCTCCTGAAATCTCAACACATATTTTTTTTCCGACCTTAATGATACTTTCAAGTAATGAGCAGAACACCAATCAAACTTGGATGCCCAAGTTTCGTTCTCCTAGGTTGATGCATTCGTTTGCAGTAACAGTTTGAATTTCTAGGTTTCACTCTGTTTTCTCCTTTATTGACAGAGGCAGCTAGAACTCTAAATCAAACACGGTTTGTGCTAGCTTCTCGAAACTTGACACAATAAAGTAGTTCTACGTTCTATCTCTAAGGTTTGTTTCCTCTTGATGTAGCCTAAAGCAGGGACTGGCGAATAACACTTATATTGAAAGGGGTTGCCAAACTTTCAAAAAACTAGAGTCTCCTGAAATCTCAACATATATTTTTTCATCCAATCTTCATGATACTTTCAAGTAATGATCAGTACACCATTCCCACTTGGATGCCCAAGTTTTGTTCTTCTAGGTTGAAGCATTCGTTTGCAGGACCAGTTTGAATTTTTAGGTTTCACTCTGGTTTCTCCTATATTGACAAATGTAGTTCAAACTCTAAATCATACACGGTTTGGGCTAGCTTCTTGAAACATGACACAATAAAGTAGTTCTACATTCTATCCCAAAGGTTTGTTTCCTCTTGATGTAGCCTTCAGCACAGACTGGCGAATAACACTTACAATGACAGGCGTTGTTAGGCTGCCAAAAAACTAGAGTCTCCTGAAATCTCAACACATATTTTTTTTCCGACCTTAATGATACTTTCAAGTAATGAGCAGTACACCAATCAAACTTGGATGCCCAAGTTTCGTTCTCCTAGGTTGATGCATTCGTTTGCAGTAACAGTTTGAATTTCTAGGTTTCACTCTGTTTTCTCCTTTATTGACAGAGGCAGCTGGAACTCTAAATCAAACACGGTTTGTGCTAGCTTCTCGAAACTTGACACAATAAAGTAGTTCTACGTTCTATCTCTAAGGTTTGTTTCCTCTTGATGTAGCCTAAAGCAGGGAATGGCGAATAACACTTACAATGAAAGGCGTTGTTAGGCTGCCAAAAAACTAGAGTCTCCTGAAATCTCAACACATATTTTTTTCCGACCTTAATGATACTTTCAAGTAATGAGCAGTACACCAATCAAACTTGGATGCCCATGTTTCGTTCTCCTAGGTTGATGCATTCGTTTGCAGTAACAGTTTGAATTTCTAGGTTTCACTCTGTTTTCTCCTATATTGACAGATGCAGCTAGAACTCTAAATCAAACACGGTTTGTGCTAGCTTCTTGAAACTTGACACAATAAAGTAGTGCTATGTTCTATCTCTAAGGTTTGTTTCCTCTTGATGTAGCCTAAAGCAGGGACTGGCGAATAACACTTACAATGAGAGGCGTTGTTAGGCTGCCAAAAAACTAGAGTCTCCTGAAATCTCAACACATATTTTTTTCCGACCTTAATGATACTTTCAAGTAATGAGCAGTACACCAATCAAACTTGGATGCCCAAGTTTCGTTCTCCTAGGTTGATGCATTCGTTTGCAGTAACAGTTTGAATTTCTAGGTTTCACTCTGTTTTCTCCTATATTGACAGATGCAGCTAGAACTCTAAATCAAACACGGTTTGTGCTAGCTTCTTGAAACTTGACACAATAAAGTAGTTCTACGTTCTATCTCTAAGGTTTGTTTCCTCTTGATGTAGCCTAAAGCAGGGACTGGCGAATAACACTTATATTGAAAGGGATTGCCAAACTTTCAAAAAACTAGAGTCTCCTGAAATCTCAACATATATTTTTTCATCCAATCTTCATGATACATTCAAGTAATGATCAGTACACCATTCCCACTTGGATGCCCAAGTTTTGTTCTTCTAGGTTGAAGCATTCGTTTGCAGGAACAGTTTGAATTTTTAGGTTTCACTCTGGTTTCTCCTATATTGACAGATGCAGTTAGAACTTTATATCAAACACGGTTTGTGCTAGCTACTTGAAACATGACACAATAAAGTAGTTCTACGTTCTATCCCTAAGGTTTGTTTCCTCTTGATGTAGCCTTAAGCAGAGACTGGCGAATAACACATTCAATGAAAGGCGTTGTTAGGCTGCCAAAAAACTACAGTCTCCTGAAATCTCATCATATATTTTTTCTTCCGACCTTCATGATACTTTCAAGTAATGAGCAGTGCACCAATCAAACTTGGATGCCCAAGTTTCGTTCTCCTAGGTTGAAGCATTCGTTTGCAGAAACAGTTTGAATTTTTAGGTTTCACACTGTTTTGTCCTATATTGACTGATGCAGTTCGAACTCTAAATCAAACACGGTTTGTGCTAGCTTCTTGAAACTTGACAAAATACTGTAGTTCTACGTTCTATCTCTAAGGTTTGTTTCCTCTTGATGTAGCCTAATGCAGGGACTGGCGAATAACACTTTTATTGAAAGGGGTTGCCAAACTTCCAAAAACTAGAGTCTTCTGAAATCTCAACATATATTTTTTCATCCAATCTTCATGATACTTTCAAGTAATGATCAGTACACCAATCCCACTTGGATGCTCAAGTTTCATTCTCCTACGTTGAAGCATTCGTTTGCAGTAACAGTTTGAATTTTTAGGTTTCACTCTGTTTTCTCCTATATTGACAAATTTAGTTCAAACTCTAAATCATACACGGTTTGGTCTAGCTTCTTGAAACTTGACACAATAAAGTAGTTCTACATTCTATCCCTAAGGTTTGTTTCCTCTTGATGTAGCCTTCAGCATAGACTGGCGAATAACACTTACAATGAAAGGCGTTGTTAGGCTGCCAAAAAACTAGAGTATCCTGAAATCTCAACACATATTTTTTTCCGACCTTAATGATACTTTCAAGTAATGAGCAGTACACCTATCAAACTTGGATGCCCAAGTTTCGTTCTCCTAGGTTGATGCATTCGTTTGCAGTAACAGTTTGAATTTCTAGGTTTCACTCTGTTTTCTCCTTTATTGACAGAGGCAGCTAGAACTCTAAATCAAACACGGTTTGTGCTAGCTTCTCGAAACTTGACACAATAAAGTACTTCTACGTTCTATCTCTAAGGTTTGTTTCCTCTTGATGTAGCCTAAAGCAGGGACTGGCGAATAACACTTATATTGAAAGGGGTTGAAAACATTCAAAAAACTAGAGTCTCCTGAAATCTCAACATATATTTTTTCATCCAATCTTCATGATACTTTCAAGTAATGATCAGTACACCATTCCCACTTGGATGCCCAAGTTTTGTTCTTCTAGGTTGAAGCATTCGTTTGCAGGAACAGTTTGAATTTTTAGGTTTCACTCTGTTTTCTCCTATATTGACAAATGTAGTTCAAACTCTAAATCATACACGGTTTGGGCTAGCTTCTTGAAACTTGACACAATAAAGGAGTTCTACATTCTATCCCTAAGGTTTGTTTCCTCTTGATGTAGCCTTCAGGACAGACTGGCGAATAACACTTACAATGACAGGCGTTGTTAGGCTGCCAAAAAACTAGAGTCTCCTGAAATCTCAACACATATTTTTTTTCCGACCTTAATGATACTTTCAAGTAATGAGCAGTACACCAATCAAACTTGGATGCCCAAGTTTCGTTCTCCTAGGTTGATGCATTCGTTTGCAGTAACAGTTTGAATTTCTAGGTTTCACTCTGTTTTCTCCTTTATTGACAGATGCAGCTAGAACTCTAAATCAAACACGGTTTGTGCTAGCTTCTTGAAACTTGACACAATAAACTAGTTCTACGTTCTATCTCTAAGGTTTGTTTCCTCTTGATGTAGCCTAAAGCAGGGAATGGTGAATAACACTTACAATGAAAGGCGTTGTTAGGCTGCCAAAAAACTAGAGTATCCTGAAATCTCAACACATATTTTTTTCCGACCTTAATGATACTTTCAAGTAATGAGCAGTACACCAAT
Organism: Callospermophilus lateralis; assembly: GCF_048772815.1. NCBI lineage: Eukaryota > Metazoa > Chordata > Mammalia > Rodentia > Sciuridae > Callospermophilus > Callospermophilus lateralis. The sequence continues at coordinate 4,778 of NW_027515603.1, forward strand.
CAAACTTGGATGCCCAAGTTTCGTTCTCCTAGGTTGATGCATTCGTTTGCAGTAACAGTTTGAATTTCTAGGTTTCACTCTGTTTTCTCCTATATTGACAGATGCAGCTAGAACTCTAAATCAAACACGGTTTGTGCTAGCTTCTTGAAACTTGACACAATAAAGTAGTTCTACGTTCTATCTCTAAGGTTTGTTTCCTCTTGATGTAGCCTAAAGCAGGGACTGGCTAATAACACTTATATTGAAAGGGGTTGCCAAACTTTCAAAAAACTAGAGTCTCCTGAAATCTCAACATATATTTTTTCATCCAATCTTCATGATACTTTCAAGTAATGATCAGTACACCAATTCCACTTGGATGTCCAAGTTTTGTTCTTCTAGGATGAAGCATTCGTTTGCAGGAACAGTTTGAATATTTAGGTTTCACTCTGGTTTCTCCTATATTGACAAATGTAGTTCAAACTCTAAATCATACACGGTTTGGGCTAGCTTCTTGAAACTTGACACAATAAAGTAGTTCTACATTCTATCCCAAAGGTTTGTTTCCTCTTGATGTAGCCTTCAGCACAGACTGGCGAATAACACTTACAATGACAGGCGTTGTTAGGCTGCCAAAAAACTAGAGTCTCCTGAAATCTCAACACATATTTTTTTCCGACCTTAATGATACTTTCAAGTAATGAGCAGTACACCAATCAAACTTGGATGCCCAAGTTTCGTTCTCCTAGGTTGATGCATTCGTTTGCAGTAACAGTTTGAATTTCTAGGTTTCACTCTGTTTTCTCCTTTATTGACAGAGGCAGCTAGAACTCTAAATCAAACACGGTTTGTGCTAGCTTCTCGAAACTTGACACAATAAAGTAGTTCTACGTTCTATCTCTAAGGTTTGTTTCCTCTTGATGTAGCCTAAAGCAGGGACTGGCGAATAACACTTATATTGAAAGGGGTTGCCAAACTTTCAAAAAACTAGAGTCTCCTGAAATCTCAACATATATTTTTTCATCCAATCTTCATGATACTTTCAAGTAATGATCAGTACACCATTCCCACTTGGATGCCCAAGTTTTGTTCTTCTAGGTTGAAGCATTCGTTTGCAGGACCAGTTTGAATTTTTAGGTTTTACTCTGGTTTCTCCTATATTGACAAATGTAGTTCAAACTCTAAATCATACACGGTTTGGGCTAGCTTCTTGAAACATGACACAATAAAGTAGTTCTACATTCTATCCCAAAGGTTTGTTTCCTCTTGATGTAGCCTTCAGCACAGACTGGCGAATAACACTTACAATGACAGGCGTTGTTAGGCTGCCAAAAAACTAGAGTCTCCTGAAATCTCAACACATATTTTTTTCCGACATTAATGATACTTTCAAGTAATGAGCAGTACACCAATCAAACTTGGATGCCCAAGTTTCGTTCTCCTAGGTTGATGCATTCGTTTGCAGTAACAGTTTGAATTTCTAGGTTTCACTCTGTTTTCTCCTTTATTGACAGAGGCAGCTGGAACTCTAAATCAAACACGGTTTGTGCTAGCTTCTCGAAACTTGACACAATAAAGTAGTTCTACGTTCTATCTCTAAGGTTTGTTTCCTCTTGATGTAGCCTCAAGCAGGGAATGGCGAATAACACTTACAATGAAAGGCGTTGTTAGGCTGCCAAAAAACTAGAGTCTCCTGAAATCTCAACACATATTTTTTTCCGACCTTAATGATACTTTCAAGTAATGAGCAGTACACCAATCAAACTTGGATGCCCAAGTTTCGTTCTCCTAGGTTGATGCATTCGTTTGCAGTAACAGTTTGAATTTCTAGGTTTCACTCTGTTTTCTCCTATATTGACAGATGCAGCTAGAACTCTAAATCAAACACGGTTTGTGCTAGCTTCTTGAAACTTGACACAATAAAGTAGTTCTACGTTCTATCTCTAAGGTTTGTTTCCTCTTGATGTAGCCTAAAGCAGGGACTGGCGAATAACACTTATATTGAAAGGGATTGCCAAACTTTCAAAAAACTAGAGTCTCCTGAAATCTCAACATATATTTTTTCATCCAATCTTCATGATACATTCAAGTAATGATCAGTACACCATTCCCACTTGGATGCCCAAGTTTTGTTCTTCTAGGTTGAAGCATTCGTTTGCAGGAACAGTTTGAATTTTTAGGTTTCACTCTGGTTTCTCCTATATTGACAGATGCAGTTAGAACTTTATATCAAACACGGTTTGTGCTAGCTACTTGAAACATGACACAATAAAGTAGTTCTACGTTCTATCCCTAAGGTTTGTTTCCTCTTGATGTAGCCTTAAGCAGAGACTGGCGAATAACACATTCAATGAAAGGCGTTGTTAGGCTGCCAAAAAACTACAGTCTCCTGAAATCTCATCATATATTTTTTCTTCCGACCTTCATGATACTTTCAAGTAATGAGCAGTGCACCAATCAAACTTGGATGCCCAAGTTTCGTTCTCCTAGGTTGAAGCATTCGTTTGCAGAAACAGTTTGAATTTTTAGGTTTCACACTGTTTGTCCTATATTGACTGATGCAGTTCGAACTCTAAATCAAACACGGTTTGTGCTAGCTTCTTGAAACTTGACAAAATACTGTAGTTCTACGTTCTATCTCTAAGGTTTGTTTCCTCTTGATGTAGCCTAATGCAGGGACTGGCGAATAACACTTTTATTGAAAGGGGTTGCCAAACTTCCAAAAACTAGAGTCTTCTGAAATCTCAACATATATTTTTTCATCCAATCTTCATGATACTTTCAAGTAATGATCAGTACACCAATCCCACTTGGATGCTCAAGTTTCATTCTCCTACGTTGAAGCATTCGTTTGCAGTAACAGTTTGAATTTTTAGGTTTCACTCTGTTTTCTCCTATATTGACAAATTTAGTTCAAACTCTAAATCATACACGGTTTGGTCTAGCTTCTTGAAACTTGACACAATAAAGTAGTTCTACATTCTATCCCTAAGGTTTGTTTCCTCTTGATGTAGCCTTCAGCATAGACTGGCGAATAACACTTACAATGAAAGGCGTTGTTAGGCTGCCAAAAAACTAGAGTATCCTGAAATCTCAACACATATTTTTTTCCGACCTTAATGATACTTTCAAGTAATGAGCAGTACACCTATCAAACTTGGATGCCCAAGTTTCGTTCTCCTAGGTTGATGCATTCGTTTGCAGTAACAGTTTGAATTTCTAGGTTTCACTCTGTTTTCTCCTTTATTGACAGAGGCAGTAGAACTCTAAATCAAACACGGTTTGTGCTAGCTTCTCGAAACTTGACACAATAAAGTACTTCTACGTTCTATCTCTAAGGTTTGTTTCCTCTTGATGTAGCCTAAAGCAGGGACTGGCGAATAACACTTATATTGAAAGGGGTTGAAAACATTCAAAAAACTAGAGTCTCCTGAAATCTCAACATATATTTTTTCATCCAATCTTCATGATACTTTCAAGTAATGATCAGTACACCATTCCCACTTGGATGCCCAAGTTTTGTTCTTCTAGGTTGAAGCATTCGTTTGCAGGAACAGTTTGAATTTTTAGGTTTCACTCTGTTTTCTCCTATATTGACAAATGTAGTTCAAACTCTAAATCATACACGGTTTGGGCTAGCTTCTTGAAACTTGACACAATAAAGGAGTTCTACATTCTATCCCTAAGGTTTGTTTCCTCTTGATGTAGCCTTCAGGACAGACTGGCGAATAACACTTACAATGACAGGCGTTGTTAGGCTGCCAAAAAACTAGAGTCTCCTGAAATCTCAACACATATTTTTTTTCCGACCTTAATGATACTTTCAAGTAATGAGCAGTACACCAATCAAACTTGGATGCCCAAGTTTCGTTCTCCTAGGTTGATGCATTCGTTTGCAGTAACAGTTTGAATTTCTAGGTTTCACTCTGTTTTCTCCTTTATTGACAGATGCAGCTAGAACTCTAAATCAAACACGGTTTGTGCTAGCTTCTTGAAACTTGACACAATAAACTAGTTCTACGTTCTATCTCTAAGGTTTGTTTCCTCTTGATGTAGCCTAAAGCAGGGAATGGTGAATAACACTTACAATGAAAGGCGTTGTTAGGCTGCCAAAAAACTAGAGTATCCTGAAATCTCAACACATATTTTTTTCCGACCTTAATGATACTTTCAAGTAATGAGCAGTACACCAATCAAACTTGGATGCCCAAGTTTCGTTCTCCTAGGTTGATGCATTCGTTTGCAGTAACAGTTTGAATTTCTAGGTTTCACTCTGTTTTCTCCTATATTGACAGATGCAGCTAGAACTCTAAATCAAACACGGTTTGTGCTAGCTTCTTGAAACTTGACACAATAAAGTAGTTCTACGTTCTATCTCTAAGGTTTGTTTCCTCTTGATGTAGCCTAAAGCAGGGACTGGCTAATAACACTTATATTGAAAGGGGTTGCCAAACTTTCAAAAAACTAGAGTCTCCTGAAATCTCAACATATATTTTTTCATCCAATCTTCATGATACTTTCAAGTAATGATCAGTACACCAATTCCACTTGGATGTCCAAGTTTTGTTCTTCTAGGATGAAGCATTCGTTTGCAGGAACAGTTTGAATATTTAGGTTTCACTCTGGTTTCTCCTATATTGACAAATGTAGTTCAAACTCTAAATCATACACGGTTTGGGCTAGCTTCTTGAAACTTGACACAATAAAGTAGTTCTACATTCTATCCCAAAGGTTTGTTTCCTCTTGATGTAGCCTTCAGCACAGACTGGCGAATAACACTTACAATGACAGGCGTTGTTAGGCTGCCAAAAAACTAGAGTCTCCTGAAATCTCAACACATATTTTTTTTCCGACCTTAATGATACTTTCAAGTAATGAGCAGTACACCAATCAAACTTGGATGCCCAAGTTTCGTTCTCCTAGGTTGATGCATTCGTTTGCAGTAACAGTTTGAATTTCTAGGTTTCACTCTGTTTTCTCCTTTATTGACAGAGGCAGCTAGAACTCTAAATCAAACACGGTTTGTGCTAGCTTCTCGAAACTTGACACAATAAAGTAGTTCTACGTTCTATCTCTAAGGTTTGTTTCCTCTTGATGTAGCCTAAAGCAGGGACTGGCGAATAACACTTATATTGAAAGGGGTTGCCAAACTTTCAAAAAACTAGAGTCTCCTGAAATCTCAACATATATTTTTTCATCCAATCTTCATGATACTTTCAAGTAATGATCAGTACACCATTCCCACTTGGATGCCCAAGTTTTGTTCTTCTAGGTTGAAGCATTCGTTTGCAGGACCAGTTTGAATTTTTAGGTTTCACTCTGGTTTCTCCTATATTGACAAATGTAGTTCAAACTCTAAATCATACACGGTTTGGGCTAGCTTCTTGAAACATGACACAATAAAGTAGTTCTACATTCTATCCCAAAGGTTTGTTTCCTCTTGATGTAGCCTTCAGCACAGACTGGCGAATAACACTTACAATGACAGGCGTTGTTAGGCTGCCAAAAAACTAGAGTCTCCTGAAATCTCAACACATATTTTTTTCCGACATTAATGATACTTTCAAGTAATGAGCAGTACACCAATCAAACTTGGATGCCCAAGTTTCGTTCTCCTAGGTTGATGCATTCGTTTGCAGTAACAGTTTGAATTTCTAGGTTTCACTCTGTTTTCTCCTTTATTGACAGAGGCAGCTGGAACTCTAAATCAAACACGGTTTGTGCTAGCTTCTCGAAACTTGACACAATAAAGTAGTTCTACGTTCTATCTCTAAGGTTTGTTTCCTCTTGATGTAGCCTCAAGCAGGGAATGGCGAATAACACTTACAATGAAAGGCGTTGTTAGGCTGCCAAAAAACTAGAGTCTCCTGAAATCTCAACACATATTTTTTTCCGACCTTAATGATACTTTCAAGTAATGAGCAGTACACCAATCAAACTTGGATGCCCAAGTTTCGTTCTCCTAGGTTGATGCATTCGTTTGCAGTAACAGTTTGAATTTCTAGGTTTCACTCTGTTTTCTCCTATATTGACAGATGCAGCTAGAACTCTAAATCAAACACGGTTTGTGCTAGCTTCTTGAAACTTGACACAATAAAGTAGTGCTATGTTCTATCTCTAAGGTTTGTTTCCTCTTGATGTAGCCTAAAGCAGGGACTGGCGAATAACACTTACAATGAGAGGCGTTGTTAGGCTGCCAAAAAACTAGAGTCTCCTGAAATCTCAACACATATTTTTTTCCGACCTTAATGATACTTTCAAGTAATGAGCAGTACACCAATCAAACTTGGATGCCCAAGTTTCGTTCTCCTAGGTTGATGCATTCGTTTGCAGTAACAGTTTGAATTACTAGGTTTCACTCTGTTTTCTCCTATATTGACAGATGCAGTTAGAACTCTAAATCAAACACGGTTTGTGCTAGCTTCTTGAAACTTGACACAATAAAGTAGTTCTACGTTCTATCTCTAAGGTTTGTTTCCTCTTGATGTAGCCTAAAGCAGGGACTGGCGAATAACACTTACAATGAGAGGCGTTGTTAGGCTGCCAAAAAACTAGAGTCTCCTGAAATCTCAACACATATTTTTTTCCGACCTTAATGATACTTTCAAGTAATGATCAGTACACCATTCCCACTTGGATGCCCAAGTTTTGTTCTTCTAGGTTGAAGCATTCGTTTGCAGGAACAGTTTGAATTTTTAGGTTTCACTCTGGTTTCTCCTATATTGACAGATGCAGTTAGAACTTTATATCAAACACGGTTTATGCTAGCTACTTGAAACATGACACAATAATGTAGTTCTACGTTTTATCCCTAAGGTTTGTTTCCTCTTGATGTAGCCTTAAGCAGAGACTGGCGAATAACACATTCAATGAAAGGCGTTGTTAGGCTGCCAAAAAACTACAGTCTCCTGAAATCTCATCATATATTTTTTCTTCCGACCTTCATGATACTTTCAAGTAATGAGCAGTGCACCAATCAAACTTGGATGCCCAAGTTTCGTTCTCCTAGGTTGAAGCATTCGTTTGCAGAAACAGTTTGAATTTTTAGGTTTCACACAGTTTTGTCCTATATTGACAGATGCAGTTCGAACTCTAAATCAAACACGGTTTGTGCTAGCTTCTTGAAACTTGACAAAATACTGTAGTTCTACGTTCTATCTCTAAGGTTTGTTTCCTCTTGATGTAGCCTAATGCAGGGACTGGCGAATAACACTTTTATTGAAAGGGGTTGCCAAACTTCCAAAAACTAGAGTCTTCTGAAATCTCAACATATATTTTTTCATCCAATCTTCATGATACTTTCAAGTAATGATCAGTACACCAATCCCACTTGGATGCTCAAGTTTCATTCTCCTACGTGGAAGCATTCGTTTGCAGTAACAGTTTGAATTTTTAGGTTTCACTCTGCTTTCTCCTATATTGACAAATTTAGTTCAAACTCTAAATCATACACGGTTTGGTCTAACTTCTTGAAACTTGACACAATAAAGTAGTTCTACATTCTATCCCTAAGGTTTGTTTCCTCTTGATGTAGCCTTCAGCACTGACTGGCGAATAACACTTACAATGAAAGGCGTTGTTAGGCTGCCAAAAAACTAGAGTATCCTGAAATCTCAACACATATTTTTTTCGGACCTTAATGATACTTTCAAGTAATGAGCAGTACACCAATCAAACTTGGATGCCCAAGTTTCGTTCTCCTAGGTTGATGCATTTGTTTGCAGTAACAGTTTCAATTTCTAGGTTTCACTCTGTTTTCTCCTATATTGACAGATGCAGCTAGAACTCTAAATCAAACACGGTTTGTGCTAGCTTCTTGAAACTTGACACAATAAAGTAGTTCTACGTTCTATCTCTAAGGTTTGTTTCCTCTTGATGTAGCCTAATGCAGGGACTGGCGAATAACACTTTTATTGAAAGGGGTTCCCAAACTTCCAAAAACTAGAGTCTTCTGAAATCTCAACATATATTTTTTCATTGAATCTTCATGACACTTTCAAGTAATGATCAGTACACCAATCCCACTTGGATGCTCAAGTTTCATTCTCCTACGTGGAAGCATTCGTTTGCAGTAACAGTTTGAATTTCTAGGTTTCACTCTGTTTTCTCCTATATTGACAGATGCAGCTAGAACTCTAAATCAAGGACGGTTTGTGCTAGCTTCTTGAAACTTGACACAATAAAGTAGTTCTACGTTCTATCTCTAAGGTTTGTTTCCTCTTGATGTAGCCTAAAGCAGGGACTGGCGAATAATACTTTTATTGAAAGGGGTTGCCAAACTTTCAAAAAACTAGAGTCTCCTGAAATCTCAACATATATTTTTTCATCCAATCTTCATGATACTTTCAAGTAATGAGCAGTACACCAATCAAACTTGGATGCCCAAGTTTCCTTCTCCTAGGTTGATGCATTCGTTTGCAGTAACAGTTTGAATTTCTAGGTTTCACTCTGTTTTCTCCTTTATTGACAGGGGCAGCTAGAACTCTAAATCAAACACGGTTTGTGCTAGCTTCTCGAAACTTGACACAATAAAGTAGTTCTACGTTCTATCTCTAAGATTTGTTTCCTCTTGATGTAGCCTAGAGCAGGGACTGGCGAATAACACTTATATTGAAAGGGGTTGCCAAACTTTCAAAAAACTAGAGTCTCCTGAAATCTCAACATATATTTTTTCATCCAATCTTCATGATACTTTCAAGTAATGATCAGTACACCATTCCCACTTGGATGCCCAAGTTTTGTTCTTCTAGGTTGAAGCATTCGTTTGCAGGAACAGTTTGAATTTTTAGGTTTCACTCTGGTTTCTCCTATATTGACAAATGTAGTTCAAACTCTAAATCATACACGGTTTGGGCTAGCTTCTTGAAACATGACACAATAAAGTAGTTCTACATTCTATCCCAAAGGTTTGTTTCCTCTTGATGTAGCCTTCAGCACAGACTGGCGAATAACACTTACAATGACAGGCGTTGTTAGGCTGCCAAAAAACTAGAGTCTCCTGAAATCTCAACACATATTTTTTTTCCGACCTTAATGATACTTTCAAGTAATGAGCAGTACACCAATCAAACTTGGATGCCCAAGTTTCGTTCTCCTAGGTTGATGCATTCGTTTGCAGTAACAGTTTGAATTTCTAGGTTTCACTCTGTTTTCTCCTTTATTGACAGAGGCAGCTGGAACTCTAAATCAAACACGGTTTGTGCTAGCTTCTCGAAACTTGACACAATAAAGTAGTTCTACGTTCTATCTCTAAGGTTTGTTTCCTCTTGATGTAGCCTAAAGCAGGGAATGGCGAATAACACTTACAATGAGAGGCGTTGTTAGGCTGCCAAAAAACTAGAGTCTCCTGAAATCTCAACACATATTTTTTTCCGACCTTAATGATACTTTCAAGTAATGAGCAGTACACCAATCAAACTTGGATGCCCAAGTTTCGTTCTCCTAGGTTGATGCATTCGTTTGCAGTAACAGTTTGAATTTCTAGGTTTCACTCTGTTTTCTCCTATATTGACACATGCAGCTAGAACTCTAAATCAAACACGGTTTGTGCTAGCTACTTGAAACATGACACAATAAAGTAGTTCTACGTTCTACCCCTAAGGTTTGTTTCCTCTTGATGTAGCCTTAAGCAGAGACTGGCGAATAACACATTCAATGAAAGGCGTTGTTAGGCTGCCAAAAAACTACAGTCTCCTGAAATCTCATCATATATTTTTTCTTCCGACCTTCATGATACTTTCAAGTAATGAGCAGTGCACCAATCAAACTTGGATGCCCAAGTTTCGTTCTCCTAGGTTGAAGCATTCGTTTGCAGAAACAGTTTGAATTTTTAGGTTTCACACTGTTTTGTCCTATATTGACAGATGCAGTTCGAACTCTAAATCAAACACGGTTTGTGCTAGCTTCTTGAAACTTGACAAAATACTGTAGTTCTACGTTCTATCTCTAAGGTTTGTTTCCTCTTGATGTAGCCTAATGCAGGGACTGGCGAATAACACTTTTATTGAAAGGGGTTGCCAAACTTCCAAAAACAAGAGTCTTCTGAAATCTCAACATATATTTTTTCATCCAATCTTCATGATACTTTCAAGTAATGATCAGTACACCAATCCCACTTGGATGCTCAAGTTTCATTCTCCTACGTGGAAGCATTCGTTTGCAGTAACAGTTTGAATTTTTAGGTTTCACTCTGTTTTCTCCTATATTGACAAATTTAGTTCAAACTCTAAATCATACACGGTTTGGTCTAGCTTCTTGAAACTTGACACAATAAAGTAGTTCTACATTCTATCCCTAAGGTTTGTTTCCTCTTGATGTAGCCTTCAGCACAGACTGGCGAATAACACTTACAATGAAAGGCGTTGTTAGGCTGCCAAAAAACTAGAGTATCCTGAAATCTCAACACATATTTTTTTCCGACCTTAATGATACTTTCAAGTAATGAGCAGTACACCAATCAAACTTGGATGCCCAAGTTTCGTTCTCCTAGGTTGATGCATTTGTTTGCAGTAACAGTTTGAATTTCTAGGTTTCACTCTGTTTTCTCCTATATTGACAGATGCAGCTAGAACTCTAAATCAAACACGGTTTGTGCGAGCTTCTTGAAACTTGACATAATAAAGTAGTTCTACGTTCTATCTCTAAGGTTTGTTTCCTCTTGATGTAGCCTAATGCAGGGACTGGCGAATAACACTTTTATTGAAAGGGGTTCCCAAACTTCCAAAAACTAGAGTATTCTGAAATCTCAACATATATTTTTTCATCCAATCTTCATGATACTTTCAAGTAATGATCAGTACACCAATCCCACTTGGATGCTCAAGTTTCATTCTCCTACGTGGAAGCATTCGTTTGCAGTAACAGTTTGAATTTCTAGGTTTCACTCTGTTTTCTCCTATATTGACAGATGCAGCTAGAACTCTAAATCAAAGACGGTTTGTGCTAGCTTCTTGAAACTTGACACAATAAAGTAGTTCTACGTTCTATCTCTAAGGTTTGTTTCCTCTTGATGTAGCCTAAAGCAGGGACTGGCGAATAATACTTATATTGAAAGGGGTTGCCAAACTTTCAAAAAACTAGAGTCTCCTGAAATCTCAACATATATTTTTTCATCCAATCTTCATGATACTTTCAAGTAATGATCAGTACACCATTCCCACTTGGATGCCCAAGTTTTGTTCTTCTAGGTTGAAGCATTCGTTTGCAGGAACAGTTTGAATTTTTAGGTTTCACTCTGGTTTCTCCTATATTGACAAATGTAGTTCAAACTCTAAATCATACACGGTTTGGGCTAGCTTCTTGAAACTTGACACAATAAAGTAGTTCTACATTCTATCCCAAAGGTTTGTTTCCTCTTGATGTAGCCTTCAGCACAGACTGGCGAATAACACTTACAATGACAGGCGTTGTTAGGCTGCCAAAAAACTAGAGTCTCCTGAAATCTCAACACATATTTTTTTTCCGACCTTAATGATACTTTCAAGTAATGAGCAGTACACCAATCAAACTTTTAATGCCCAAGTTTCGTTCTCCTAGGTTGATGCATTCGTTTGCAGTAACAGTTTGAATTTCTAGGTTTCACTCTGTTTTCTCCTTTATTGACAGAGGCAGCTAGAACTCTAAATCAAACACGGTTTGTGCTAGCTTCTCGAAACTTGACACAATAAAGTAGTTCTACGTTCTATCTCTAAGGTTTGTTTCCTCTTGATGTAGCCTAAAGCAGGGACTGGCGAATAACACTTATATTGAAAGGGGTTGCCAAACTTTCAAAAAACTAGAGTCTCCTGAAATCTCAACATATATTTTTTCATCCAATCTTCATGATACTTTCAAGTAATGATCAGTACACCATTCCGACTTGGATGACCAAGTTTTGTTGTTCTAGGTTGAAGCATTCGTTTGCAGGAACAGTTTGAATTTTTAGGTTTCACTCTGTTTTCTCCTATATTGACAAATGTAGTTCAAACTCTAAATAAAACACGGTTTGGGCGAGCTTCTTGAAACTTGACACAATAAAGTAGTTCTCCCTTCTATCCCTAAGGTTTGTTTCCTCTTGATGTAGCCTAAAGCAGGGAATGGCGAATAACACTTACAATGAAAGGCGTTGTTAGGCTGCCAAAAAACTAGAGTCTCCTGAAATCTCAACACATATTTTTTTCCGACCTTAATGATACTTTCAAGTAATGAGCAGTACACCAATCAAACTTGGATGCCCAAGTTTCGTTCTCCTAGGTTGATGCATTCGTTTGCAGTAACAGTTTGAATTTCTAGGTTTCACTCTGTTTTCTCCTATATTGACAGATGCAGCTAGAACTCTAAATCAAACACGGTTTGTGCTAGCTTCTTGAAACTTGACACAATAAAGTAGTGCTATGTTCTATCTCTAAGGTATGTTTCCTCTTGATGTAGCCTAAAGCAGGGACTGGCGAATAACACTTACAATGAGAGGCGTTGTTAGGCTGCCAAAAAACTAGAGTCTCCTGAAATCTCAACACATATTTTTTTCCGACCTTAATGATACTTTCAAGTAATGAGCAGTACACCAATCAAACTTGGATGCCCAAGTTTCGTTCTCCTAGGTTGATGCATTCGTTTGCAGTAACAGTTTGAATTTCTAGGTTTCACTCTGTTTTCTCCTATATTGACAGATGCAGCTAGATCTCTAAATCAAACACGGTTTGTGCTAGCTACTTGAAACATCACACAATAAAGTAGTTCTACGTTCTATCCCTAAGGTTTGTTTCCTCTTGATGTAGCCTTAAGCAGAGACTGGCGAATAACACATTCAATGAAAGGCGTTGTTAGGCTGCCAAAAAACTACAGTCTCCTGAAATCTCATCATATATTTTTTCTTCCGACCTTCATGATACTTTCAAGTAATGAGCAGTGCACCAATCAAACTTGGATGCCCAAGTTTCGTTCTCCTAGGTTGAAGCATTCGTTTGCAGAAACAGTTTGAATTTTTAGGTTTCACACTGTTTTGTCCTATATTGACAGATGCAGTTCGAACTCTAAATCAAACACGGTTTGTGCTAGCTTCTTGAAACTTGACAAAATACTGTAGTTCTACGTTCTATCTCTAAGGTTTGTTTCCTCTTGATGTAGCCTAATGCAGGGACTGGCGAATAACACTTTTATTGAAAGGGGTTGCCAAACTTCCAAAAACTAGAGTCTTCTGAAATCTCAACATATATTTTTTCATCCAATCTTCATGATACTTTCAAGTAATGATCAGTACACCAATCCCACTTGGATGCTCAAGTTTCATTCTCCTACGTGGAAGCATTCGTTTGCAGTAACAGTTTGAATTTTTAGGTTTCACTCTGTTTTCTCCTATATTGACAAATTTAGTTCAAACTCTAAATCATACACGGTTTGGTCTAGCTTCTTGAAATTTGACACAATAAAGTAGTTCTACATTCTATCCCTAAGGTTTGTTTCCTCTTGATGTAGCCTTCAGCATAGACTGGCGAATAACACTTACAATGAAAGGCGTTGTTAGGCTGCCAAAAAACTAGAGTATCCTGAAATCTCAACACATATTTTTTTCCGACCTTAATGATACTTTCAAGTAATGAGCAGTACACCAATCAAACTTGGATGCCCAAGTTTCGTTCTCCTAGGTTGATGCATTTGTTTGCAGTAACAGTTTGAATTTCTAGGTTTCACTCTGTTTTCTCCTATATTGACAGATGCAGCTAGAACTCTAAATCAAACACGGTTTGTGCGAGCTTCTTGAAACTTGACACAATAAAGTAGTTCTACGTTCTATCTCTAAGATTTGTTTCCTCTTGATGTAGCCTAAAGCAGGGACTGGCGAATAACACTTTTATTGAAAGGGGTTCCCAAACTTCCAAAAACTAGAGTCTTCTGAAATCTCAACATATATTTTTTCATTGAATCTTCATGACACTTTCAAGTAATGATCAGTACACCAATCCCACTTGGATGCTCAAGTTTCATTCTCCTACGTGGAAGCATTCGTTTGCAGTAACAGTTTGAATTTCTAGGTTTCACTCTGTTTTCTCCTATATTGACAGATGCAGGTAGAACTCTAAATCAAAGACGTTTTGTGCTAGCTTCTTGAAACTTGACACAATAAAGTAGTTCTACGTTCTATCTCTAAGGTTTGTTTCCTCTTGATGTAGCCTAAAGCAGGGACTGGCGAATAATACTTATATTGAAAGGTGTTGCCAAACTTTCAAAAAACTAGAGTCTCCTGAAATCTCAACATATATTTTTTCATCCAATCTTCATGATACTTTCAAGTAATGATCAGTACACCATTCCCACTTGGATGCCCAAGTTTTGTTCTTCTAGGTTGAAGCATTCGTTTGCAGGAACAGTTTGAATTTTTAGGTTTCACTCTGGTTTCTCCTATATTGACATATGTAGTTCAAACTCTAAATCATACACGGTTTGGGCTAGCTTCTTGAAACTTGACACAATAAAGTAGTTCTACATTCTATCCCAAAGGTTTGTTTCCTCTTGATGTAGCCTTCAGCACAGACTGGCGAATAACACTTACAATGACAGGCGTTGTTAGGCTGCCAAAAAACTAGAGTCTCCTGAAATCTCAACACATATTTTTTTTCCGACCTTAATGATACTTTCAAGTAATGAGCAGTACACCAATCAAACTTGGATGCGCAAGTTTCGTTCTCCTAGGTTGATGCATTCGTTTGCAGTAACAGTTTGAATTTCTAGGTTTCACTCTGTTTTCTCCTTTTTTGACAGATGCAGCTAGAACTCTAAATCAAACACGGTTTGTGCTAGCTTCTTGAAACTTGACACAATAAAGTTGTTCTACGTTCTATCTCTAAGGTTTGTTTCCTCTTGATGTAGCCTAAAGCAGGGACTGGCGAATAACACTTACAATGAGAGGCGTTGTTAGGCTGCCAAAAAACTAGAGTCTCCTGAAATCTCAACACATATTTTTTTCCGACCTTAATGATACTTTCAAGTAATGAGCAGTACACCAATCAAACTTGGATGCCCAAGTTTCGTTCTCCTAGGTTGATGCATTCGTTTGCAGTAACAGTTTGAATTTCTAGGTTTCACTCTGTTTTCTCCTATATTGACAGATGCAGTTAGAACTCTAAATCAAACACGGTTTGTGCTAGCTTCTTGTAACTTGACACAATAAAGTAGTTCTACGTTCTATCTCTAAGGTTTGTTTCCTCTTGATGTAGCCTAAAGCAGGGACTGGCGAATAACACTTACAATGAGAGGCGTTGTTAGGCTGCCAAAAAACTAGAGTCTCCTGAAATCTCAACACATATTTTTTTCCGACCTTAATGATACTTTCAAGTAATGATCAGTACACCATTCCCACTTGGATGCCCAAGTTTTGTTCTTCTAGGTTGAAGCATTCGTTTGCAGGAACAGTTTGAATTTTTAGGTTTCACTCTGGTTTCTCCTATATTGACAGATGCAGTTAGAACTTTATATCAAACACGGTTTGTGCTAGCTATTGAAACATGACACAATAAAGTAGTTCTACGTTTTATCCCTAAGGTTTGTTTCCTCTTGATGTAGCCTTAAGCAGAGACTGGCGAATAACACATTCAATGAAAGGCGTTGTTAGGCTGCCAAAAAACTACAGTCTCCTGAAATCTCATCATATATTTTTTCTTCCGACCTTCATGATACTTTCAAGTAATGAGCAGTGCACCAATCAAACTTGGATGCCCAAGTTTCGTTCTCCTAGGTTGAAGCATTCGTTTGCAGAAACAGTTTGAATTTTTAGGTTTCACACAGTTTTGTCCTATATTGACAGATGCAGTTCGAACTCTAAATCAAACACGGTTTGTGCTAGCTTCTTGAAACTTGACAAAATACTGTAGTTCTACGTTCTATCTCTAAGGTTTGTTTCCTCTTGATGTAGCCTAATGCAGGGACTGGCGAATAACACTTTTATTGAAAGGGGTTGCCAAACTTCCAAAAACTAGAGTCTTCTGAAATCTCAACATATATTTTTTCATCCAATCTTCATGATACTTTCAAGTAATGATCAGTACACCAATCCCACTTGGATGCTCAAGTTTCATTCTCCTACGTGGAAGCATTCGTTTGCAGTAACAGTTTGAATTTCTAGGTTTCACTCTGTTTTCTCCTATATTGACAGATGCAGGTAGAACTCTAAATCAAAGACGTTTTGTGCTAGCTTCTTGAAACTTGACACAATAAAGTAGTTCTACGTTCTATCTCTAAGGTTTGTTTCCTCTTGATGTAGCCTAAAGCAGGGACTGGCGAATAACACTTATATTGAAAGGGGTTGCCAAACTTTCAAAAAACTAGAGTCTCCTGAAATCTCAACATATATTTTTTCATCCAATCTTCATGATACTTTCAAGTAATGATCAGTACACCTTTCCGACTTGGATGACCAAGTTTTGTTCTTCTAGGTTGAAGCATTCGTTTGCAGGAACAGTTTGAATTTTTAGGTTTCACTCTGTTTTCTCCTATATTGACAAATGTAGTTCAAACTCTAAATAAAACACGGTTTGGGCGAGCTTCTTGAATCTTGACACAATAAAGTAGTTCTCCATTCTATCCCTAAGGTTTGTTTCCTCTTGATGTAGCCTAAAGCAGGGAATGGCGAATAACACTTACAATGAAAGGCGTTGTTAGGCTGCCAAAAAACTAGAGTCTCCTGAAATCTCAACACATATTTTTTTCCGACCTTAATGATACTTTCAAGTAATGAGCAGTACACCAATCAAACTTGGATGCCCAAGTTTCGTTCTCCTAGGTTGATGCATTCGTTTGCAGTAACAGTTTGAATTTCTAGGTTTCACTCTGTTTTCTCCTATATTGACAGATGCAGTTAGAACTCTAAATCAAACACGGTTTGTGCTAGCTTCTTGAAACTTGACACAATAAAGTAGTTCTACGTTCTATCTCTAAGGTTTGTTTCCTCTTGATGTAGCCTAAAGCAGGGACTGGCGAATAACACTTATATTGAAAGGGATTGCCAAACTTTCAAAAAACTAGAGTCTCCTGAAATCTCAACATATATTTTTTCATCCAATCTTCATGATACATTCAAGTAATGATCAGTACACCATTCCCACTTGGATGCCCAAGTTTTGTTCTTCTAGGTTGAAGCATTCGTTTGCAGGAACAGTTTGAATTTTTAGGTTTCACTCTGGTTTCTCCTATATTGACAGATGCAGTTAGAACTTTATATCAAACAGGGTTTCTGCTAGCTACTTGAAACATGACACAATAAAGTAGTTCTACGTTCTATCCCTAAGGTTTGTTTCCTCTTGATGTAGCCTTAAGCAGAGACTGGCGAATAACACATTCAATGAAAGGCGTTGTTAGGCTGCCAAAAAACTACAGTCTCCTGAAATCTCATCATATATTTTTTCTTCCGACCTTCATGATACTTTCAAGTAATGAGCAGTGCACCAATCAAACTTGGATGCCCAAGTTTCGTTCTCCTAGGTTGAAGCATTCGTTTGCAGAAACAGTTTGAATTTTTAGGTTTCACACAGTTTTGTCCTATATTGACAGATGCAGTTCGAACTCTAAATCAAACACGGTTTGTGCTAGCTTCTTGAAACTTGACAAAATACTGTAGTTCTACGTTCTATCTCTAAGGTTTGTTTCCTCTTGATGTAGCCTAATGCAGGGACTGGCGAATAACACTTTTATTGAAAGGGGTTGCCAAACTTCCAAAAACTAGAGTCTTCTGAAATCTCAACATATATTTTTTCATCCAATCTTCATGATACTTTCAAGTAATGATCAGTACACCAATCACACTTGGATGCTCAAGTTTCATTCTCCTACGTGGAAGCATTCGTTTGCAGTAACAGTTTGAATTTTTAGGTTTCACTCTGTTTTCTCCTATATTGACAAATTTAGTTCAAACTCTAAATCATACACGGTTTGGGCTAGCTTCTTGAAACTTGACACAATAAAGTAGTTCTCCCTTCTATCCCTAAGGTTTGTTTCCTCTTGATGTAGCCTAAAGCAGGGAATGGCGAATAACACTTACAATGAAAGGCGTTGTTAGGCTGCCAAAAAACTAGAGTCTCCTGAAATCTCAACACATATTTTTTTCCGACCTTAATGATACTTTCAAGTAATGAGCAGTACACCAATCAAACTTGGATGCCCAAGTTTCGTTCTCCTAGGTTGATGCATTCGTTTGCAGTAACAGTTTGAATTTCTAGGTTTCACTCTGTTTTCTCCTATATTGACAGATGCAGCTAGAACTCTAAATCAAACACGGTTTGTGCTAGCTTCTTGAAACTTGACACAATAAAGTAGTGCTATGTTCTATCTCTAAGGTTTGTTTCCTCTTGATGTAGCCTAAAGCAGGGACTGGCGAATAACACTTACAATGAGAGGCGTTGTTAGGCTGCCAAAAAACTAGAGTCTCCTGAAATCTCAACACATATTTTTTTCCGACCTTAATGATACTTTCAAGTAATGAGCAGTACACCAATCAAACTTGGATGCCCAAGTTTCGTTCTCCTAGGTTCATGCATTCGTTTGCAGTAACAGTTTGAATTTCTAGGTTTCACTCTGTTTTCTCCTATATTGACAGATGCAGCTAGAACTCTAAATCAAACACGGTTTGTGCTAGCTACTTGAAACATGACACAATAAAGTAGTTCTACGTTCTATCCCTAAGGTTTGTTTCCTCTTGATGTAGCCTTAAGCAGAGACTGGCGAATAACACATTCAATGAAAGGCGTTGTTAGGCTGCCAAAAAACTACAGTCTCCTGAAATCTCATCATATATTTTTTTTTCCGACCTTCATGATACTTTCAAGTAATGAGCAGTGCACCAATCAAACTTGGATGCCCAAGTTTCGTTCTCCTAGGTTGAAGCATTCGTTTGCAGAAACAGTTTGAATTTTTAGGTTTCACACTGTTTTGTCCTGTATTGACAGATGCAGTTCGAACTCTAAATCAAACACGGTTTGTGCTAGCTTCTTGAAACTTGACAAAATACTGTAGTTCTACGTTCTATCTCTAAGGTTTGTTTCCTCTTGATGTAGCCTAATGCAGGGACTGGCGAATAACACTTTTATTGAAAGGGGTTGCCAAACTTCCAAAAACTAGAGTCTTCTGAAATCTCAACATATATTTTTTCATCCAATCTTCATGATACTTTCAAGTAATGATCAGTACACCAATCCCACTTGGATGCTCAAGTTTCATTCTCCTACGTGGAAGCATTCGTTTGCAGTAACAGTTTGAATTTTTAGGTTTCACTCTGTTTTCTCCTATATTGACAAATTTAGTTCAAACTCTAAATCATACACGGTTTGGTCTAGCTTCTTGAAATTTGACACAATAAAGTAGTTCTACATTCTATCCCTAAGGTTTGTTTCCTCTTGATGTAGCCTTCAGCATAGACTGGCGAATAACACTTACAATGAAAGGCGTTGTTAGGCTGCCAAAAAACTAGAGTATCCTGAAATCTCAACACATATTTTTTTCCGACCTTAATGATACTTTCAAGTAATGAGCAGTACACCAATCAAACTTGGATGCCCAAGTTTCGTTCTCCTAGGTTGATGCATTTGTTTGCAGTAACAGTTTGAATTTCTAGGTTTCACTCTGTTTTCTCCTATATTGACAGATGCAGCTAGAACTCTAAATCAAACACGGTTTGTGCGAGCTTCTTGAAACTTGACACAATAAAGTAGTTCTACGTTCTATCTCTAAGATTTGTTTCCTCTTGATGTAGCCTAATGCAGGGACTGGCGAATAACACTTTTATTGAAAGGGGTTCCCAAACTTCCAAAAACTAGAGTCTTCTGAAATCTCAACATATATTTTTTCATTGAATCTTCATGACACTTTCAAGTAATGATCAGTACACCAATCCCACTTGGATGCTCAAGTTTCATTCTCCTACGTGGAAGCATTCGTTTGCAGTAACAGTTTGAATTTCTAGGTTTCACTCTGTTTTCTCCTATATTGACAGATGCAGGTAGAACTCTAAATCAAAGACGTTTTGTGCTAGCTTCTTGAAACTTGACACAATAAAGTAGTTCTACGTTCTATCTCTAAGGTTTGTTTCCTCTTGATGTAGCCTAAAGCAGGGACTGGCGAATAATACTTATATTGAAAGGTGTTGCCAAACTTTCAAAAAACTAGAGTCTCCTGAAATCTCAACATATATTTTTTCATCCAATCTTCATGATACTTTCAAGTAATGATCAGTACACCATTCCCACTTGGATGCCCAAGTTTTGTTCTTCTAGGTTGAAGCATTCGTTTGCAGGAACAGTTTGAATTTTTAGGTTTCACTCTGGTTTCTCCTATATTGACATATGTAGTTCAAACTCTAAATCATACACGGTTTGGGCTAGCTTCTTGAAACTTGACACAATAAAGTAGTTCTACATTCTATCCCAAAGGTTTGTTTCCTCTTGATGTAGCCTTCAGCACAGACTGGCGAATAACACTTACAATGACAGGCGTTGTTAGGCTGCCAAAAAACTAGAGTCTCCTGAAATCTCAACACATATTTTTTTTCCGACCTTAATGATACTTTCAAGTAATGAGCAGTACACCAATCAAACTTGGATGCGCAAGTTTCGTTCTCCTAGGTTGATGCATTCGTTTGCAGTAACAGTTTGAATTTCTAGGTTTCACTCTGTTTTCTCCTTTTTTGACAGATGCAGCTAGAACTCTAAATCAAACACGGTTTGTGCTAGCTTCTTGAAACTTGACACAATAAAGTTGTTCTACGTTCTATCTCTAAGGTTTGTTTCCTCTTGATGTAGCCTAAAGCAGGGACTGGCGAATAACACTTACAATGAGAGGCGTTGTTAGGCTGCCAAAAAACTAGAGTCTCCTGAAATCTCAACACATATTTTTTTCCGACCTTAATGATACTTTCAAGTAATGAGCAGTACACCAATCAAACTTGGATGCCCAAGTTTCGTTCTCCTAGGTTGATGCATTCGTTTGCAGTAACAGTTTGAATTTCTAGGTTTCACTCTGTTTTCTCCTATATTGACAGATGCAGTTAGAACTCTAAATCAAACACGGTTTGTGCTAGCTTCTTGTAACTTGACACAATAAAGTAGTTCTACGTTCTATCTCTAAGGTTTGTTTCCTCTTGATGTAGCCTAAAGCAGGGACTGGCGAATAACACTTACAATGAGAGGCGTTGTTAGGCTGCCAAAAAACTAGAGTCTCCTGAAATCTCAACACATATTTTTTTCCGACCTTAATGATACTTTCAAGTAATGATCAGTACACCATTCCCACTTGGATGCCCAAGTTTTGTTCTTCTAGGTTGAAGCATTCGTTTGCAGGAACAGTTTGAATTTTTAGGTTTCACTCTGGTTTCTCCTATATTGACAGATGCAGTTAGAACTTTATATCAAACACGGTTTGTGCTAGCTACTTGAAACATGACACAATAAAGTAGTTCTACGTTTTATCCCTAAGGTTTGTTTCCTCTTGATGTAGCCTTAAGCAGAGACTGGCGAATAACACATTCAATGAAAGGCGTTGTTAGGCTGCCAAAAAACTACAGTCTCCTGAAATCTCATCATATATTTTTTCTTCCGACCTTCATGATACTTTCAAGTAATGAGCAGTGCACCAATCAAACTTGGATGCCCAAGTTTCGTTCTCCTAGGTTGAAGCATTCGTTTGCAGAAACAGTTTGAATTTTTAGGTTTCACACAGTTTTGTCCTATATTGACAGATGCAGTTCGAACTCTAAATCAAACACGGTTTGTGCTAGCTTCTTGAAACTTGACAAAATACTGTAGTTCTACGTTCTATCTCTAAGGTTTGTTTCCTCTTGATGTAGCCTAATGCAGGGACTGGCGAATAACACTTTTATTGAAAGGGGTTGCCAAACTTCCAAAAACTAGAGTCTTCTGAAATCTCAACATATATTTTTTCATCCAATCTTCATGATACTTTCAAGTAATGATCAGTACACCAATCCCACTTGGATGCTCAAGTTTCATTCTCCTACGTGGAAGCATTCGTTTGCAGTAAAAGTTTGAATTTTTAGGTTTCACTCCGTTTTCTCCTATATTGACAAATTTAGTTCAAACTCTAAATCATACACGGTTTGGGCTAGCTTCTTGAAACTTGACACAATAAAGTAGTTCTACATTCTATCCCAAAGGTTTGTTTCCTCTTGATGTAGCCTTCAGCACAGACTTGCGAATAACACTTACAATGACAGGCGTTGTTAGGCTGCCAAAAAACTAGAGTCTCCTGAAATCTCAACACATATGTTTTTTTCCGACCTTAATGATACTTTCAAGTAATGAGCAGTACACCAATCAAACTTGGATGCCCAAGTTTCGTTCTCCTAGGTTGATGCATTCGTTTGCAGTAACAGTTTGAATTTCTAGGTTTCACTCTGTTTTCTCCTTTATTGACAGGGGCAGCTAGAACTCTAAATCAAACACGGTTTGTGCTAGCTTCTCGAAACTTGACACAATAAAGTAGTTCTACGTTCTATCTCTAAGGTTTGTTTCCTCTTGATGTAGCCTAGAGCAGGGACTGGCGAATAACACTTATATTGAAAGGGGTTGCCAAACTTTCAAAAAACTAGAGTCTCCTGAAATCTCAACATATATTTTTTCATCCAATCTTCATGATACTTTCAAGTAATGATCAGTACACCATTCCCACTTGGATGCCCAAGTTTTGTTCTTCTAGGTTGAAGCATTCGTTTGCAGTAACAGTTTGAATTTTTAGGTTTCACTCTGGTTTCTCCTATATTGACAGATGCAGTTAGAACTTTATATCAAACACGGTTTGTGCTAGCTACTTGAAACATGACACAATAAAGTAGTTCTACGTTCTATCCCTAAGGTTTGTTTCCTCTTGATGTAGCCTTAAGCAGAGACTGGCGAATAACACATTCAATGAAAGGCGTTGTTAGGCTGCCAAAAAACTACAGTCTCCTGAAATCTCATCATATATTTTTTCTTCCGACCTTCATGATACTTTCAAGTAATGAGCAGTGCACCAATCAAACTTGGATGCCCAAGTTTCGTTCTCCTAGGTTGAAGCATTCGTTTGCAGAAACAGTTTGAATTTTTAGGTTTCACACTGTTTTGTCCTATATTGACTGATGCAGTTCGAACTCTAAATCAAACACGGTTTGTGCTAGCTTCTTGAAACTTGACAAAATACTGTAGTTCTACGTTCTATCTCTAAGGTTTGTTTCCTCTTGATGTAGCCTAATGCAGGGACTGGCGAATAACACTTTTATTGAAAGGGGTTGCCAAACTTCCAAAAACTAGAGTCTTCTGAAATCTCAACATATATTTTTTCATCCAATCTTCATGATACTTTCAAGTAATGATCAGTACACCAATCCCACTTGGATGCTCCATTTTCATTCTCCTACGTGGAAGCATTCGTTTGCAGTAACAGTTTGAATTTTTAGGTTTCACTCTGTTTTCTCCTATATTGACAAATTTAGTTCAAACTCTAAATCATACACGGTTTGGTCTAGCTTCTTGAAACTTGACACAATAAAGTAGTTCTACATTCTATCCCTAAGGTTTGTTTCCTCTTGATGTAGCCTTCAGCATAGACTGGCGAATAACACTTACAATGAAAGGCGTTGTTAGGCTGCCAAAAAACTAGAGTATCCTGAAATCTCAACACATATTTTTTTCCGACCTTAATGATACTTTCAAGTAATGAGCAGTACACCAATCAAACTTGGATGCCCAAGTTTCGTTCTCCTAGGTTGATGCATTTGTTTGCAGTAACAGTTTGAATTTCTAGGTTTCACTATGTTTTCTCCTATATTGACAGATGCAGCTAGAACTCTAAATCAAACACGGTTTGTGCGAGCTTCTTGAAACTTGACACAATAAAGTAGTTCTACGTTCTATCTCTAAGGTTTGTTTCCTCTTGATGTAGCCTAATGCAGGGACTGGCGAATAACACTTTTATTGAAAGGGGTTCCCAAACTTCCAAAAACTAGAGTCTTCTGAAATCTCAACATATATTTTTTCATCCAATCTTCATGATACTTTCAAGTAATGATCAGTACACCAATCCCACTTGGATGCTCAAGTTTCATTCTCCTACGTGGAAGCATTCGTTTGCAGTAACAGTTTGAATTTCTAGGTTTCACTCTGTTTTCTCCTATATTGACAGATGCAGCTAGAACTCTAAATCAAAGACGGTTTGTGCTAGCTTCTTGAAACTTGACACAATAAAGTAGTTCTACGTTCTATCTCTAAGGTTTGTTTCCTCTTGATGTAGCCTAAAGCAGGGACTGGCGAATAACACTTATATTGAAAGGGGTTGCCAAACTTTCAAAAAACTAGAGTCTCCTGAAATCTCAACATATATTTTTTCATCCAATCTTCATGATACTTTCAAGTAATGATCAGTACACCATTCCGACTTGGATGACCAAGTTTTGTTCTTCTAGGTTGAAGCATTCGTTTGCAGGAACAGTTTGAATTTTTAGGTTTCACTCTGTTTTCTCCTATATTGACAAATGTAGTTCAAACTCTAAATAAAACACGGTTTGGGCGAGCTTCTTGAAACTTGACACAATAAAGTAGTTCTCCATTCTATCCCTAAGGTTTGTTTCCTCTTGATGTAGCCTAAAGCATGGAATGGCGAATAACACTTACAATGAAAGGCGTTGTTAGGCTGCCAAAAAACTAGAGTCTCCTGAAATCTCAACACATATTTTTTTCCGACCTTAATGATACTTTCAAGTAATGAGCAGTACACCAATCAAACTTGGATGCCCAAGTTTCGTTCTCCTAGGTTGATGCATTCGTTTGCAGTAACAGTTTGAATTTCTAGGTTTCACTCTGTTTTCTCCTATATTGACAGATGCAGTTAGAACTCTAAATCAAACACGGTTTGTGCTAGCTTCTTGAAACTTGACACAATAAAGTAGTTCTACGTTCTATCGCTAAGGTTTGTTTCCTCTTGATGTAGCCTAAAGCAGGGACTGGCGAATAACACTTATATTGAAAGGGATTGCCAAACTTTCAAAAAACTAGAGTCTCCTGAAATCTCAACATATATTTTTTCATCCAATCTTCATGATACATTCAAGTAATGATCAGTACACCATTCCCACTTGGATGCCCAAGTTTTGTTCTTCTAGGTTGAAGCATTCGTTTGCAGGAACAGTTTGAATTTTTAGGTTTCACTCTGGTTTCTCCTATATTGACAGATGCAGTTAGAACTTTATATCAAACAGGGTTTCTGCTAGCTACTTGAAACATGACACAATAAAGTAGTTCTACGTTCTATCCCTAAGGTTTGTTTCCTCTTGATGTAGCCTTAAGCAGAGACTGGCGAATAACACATTCAATGAAAGGCGTTGTTAGGCTGCCAAAAAACTACAGTCTCCTGAAATCTCATCATATATTTTTTCTTCCGACCTTCATGATACTTTCAAGTAATGAGCAGTGCACCAATCAAACTTGGATGCCCAAGTTTCGTTCTCCTAGGTTGAAGCATTCGTTTGCAGAAACAGTTTGAATTTTTAGGTTTCACACAGTTTTGTCCTATATTGACAGATGCAGTTCGAACTCTAAATCAAACACGGTTTGTGCTAGCTTCTTGAAACTTGACAAAATACTGTAGTTCTACGTTCTATCTCTAAGGTTTGTTTCCTCTTGATGTAGCCTAATGCAGGGACTGGCGAATAACACTTTTATTGAAAGGGGTTGCCAAACTTCCAAAAACTAGAGTCTTCTGAAATCTCAACATATATTTTTTCATCCAATCTTCATGATACTTTCAAGTAATGATCAGTACACCAATCCCACTTGGATGCTCAAGTTTCATTCTCCTACGTGGAAGCATTCGTTTGCAGTAACAGTTTGAATTTTTAGGTTTCACTCTGTTTTCTCCTATATTGACAAATTTAGTTCAAACTCTAAATCATACACGGTTTGGGCTAGCTTCTTGAAACTTGACACAATAAAGTAGTTCTACATTCTATCCCTAAGGATTGTTTCCTCTTGATGTAGCCTTCAGCACAGACTGGCGAATAACACTTACAATGAAAGGCGTTGTTAGGCTGCCAAAAAACTAGAGTATCCTGAAATCTCAACACATATTTTTTTCCGACCTTAATGATACTTTCAAGTAATGAGCAGTACACCAATCAAACTTGGATGCCCAAGTTTCGTTCTCCTAGGTTGATGCATTCGTTTGCAGTAACAGTTTGAATTTCTAGGTTTCACTCTGTTTTCTCCTATATTGACAGATGCAGCTAGAACTCTAAATCAAACACGGTTTGTGCTAGCTTCTCGAAACTTGACACAATAAAGTAGTTCTACGTTCTATCTCTAAGGTTTGTTTCCTCTTGATGTAGCCTAAAGCAGGGACTGGCGAATAACACTTATATTGAAAGGGGTTGAAAACTTTCAAAAAACTAGAGTCTCCTGAAATCTCAACATATATTTTTTCATCCAATCTTCATGATACTTTCAAGTAATGATCAGTACACCATTCCCACTTGGATGCCCAAGTTTTGTTCTTCTAGGTTGAAGCATTCGTTTGCAGGAACAGTTTGAATTTTTAGGTTTCACTCTGTTTTCTCCTATATTGACAAATGTAGTTCAAACTCTAAATCATACACGGTTTGGGCTAGCTTCTTGAAACTTGACACAATAAAGTAGTTCTACATTCTATCCCTAAGGTTTGTTTCCTCTTGATGTAGACTTCAGCACAGACTGGCGAATAACACTTACAATGACAGGCATTGTTAGGCTGCCAAAAAACTAGAGTCTCCTGAAATCTCAACACATATTTTTTTTCCGACCTTAATGATACTTTCAAGTAATGAGCAGTACACCAATCAAACTTGGATGCCCAAGTTTCGTTCTCCTAGGTTGATGCATTCGTTTGCAGTAACAGTTTGAATTTCTAGGTTTCACTCTGTTTTCTCCTTTATTGACAGGGGCAGCTAGAACTCTAAATCAAACACGGTTTGTGCTAGCTTCTCGAAACTTGACACAATAAAGTAGTTCTACGTTCTATCTCTAAGGTTGTTTCCTCTTGATGTAGCCTAGAGCAGGGACTGGCGAATAACACTTATATTGAAAGGGGTTGCCAAACTTTCAAAAAACTAGAGTCTCCTGAAATCTCAACATATATTTTTTCATCCAATCTTCATGATACTTTCAAGTAATGATCAGTACACCATTCCCACTTGGATGCCCAAGTTTTGTTCTTCTAGGTTGAAGCATTCGTTTGCAGGAACAGTTTGAATTTTTAGGTTTCACTCTGGTTTCTCCTATATTGACAAATGTAGTTCAAACTCTAAATCATACACGGTTTGGGCTAGCTTCTTGAAACTTGACACAATAAAGTAGTTCTACGTTCTATCTCTAAGGTTTGTTTCCTCTTGATGTAGCCTAAAGCAGGGAATGGCGAATAACACTTACAACGAAAGGCGTTGTTAGGCTGCCAAAAAACTAGAGTCTCCTGAAATCTCAACACATATTTTTTTCCGACCTTAATGATACTTTCAAGTAATGAGCAGTACACCAATCAAACTTGGATGCCCAAGTTTCGTTCTCCTAGGTTGATGAATTCGTTTGCAGTAACAGTTTGAATTTCTAGGTTTCACTCTGTTTTCTCCTATATTGACAGATGCAGCTAGAACTCTAAATCAAACACGGTTTGTGCTAGCTTCTTGAAACTTGACACAATAAAGTAGTGCTATGTTCTATCTCTAAGGTTTGTTTAATCTTGATGTAGCCTAAAGCAGGGACTGGCGAATAACACTTACAATGAGAGGCGTTGTTAGGCTGCCAAAAAACTAGAGTCTCCTGAAATCTCAACACATATTTTTTTCCGACCT
This sequence comes from Callospermophilus lateralis, assembly GCF_048772815.1. Taxonomy (NCBI): domain Eukaryota; kingdom Metazoa; phylum Chordata; class Mammalia; order Rodentia; family Sciuridae; genus Callospermophilus; species Callospermophilus lateralis. Next base: position 32,580 of record NW_027515603.1, read on the forward strand.
TAATGATACTTTCAAGTAATGAGCAGTACACCAATCAAACTTGGATGCCCAAGTTTCGTTCTCCTAGGTTGATGCATTCGTTTGCAGTAACAGTTTGAATTTCTAGATTTCACTCTGTTTTCTCCTATATTGACAGATGCAGCTAGAACTCTAAATCAAACACGGTTTGTGCTAGCTACTTGAAACATGACACAATAAAGTAGTTCTACGTTCTATCCCTAAGGTTTGTTTCCTCTTGATGTAGCCTTAAGCAGAGACTGGCGAATAACACATTCAATGAAAGGCGTTGTTAGGCTGCCAAAAAACTACAGTCTCCTGAAATCTCATCATATATTTTTTCTTCCGACCTTCATGATACTTTCAAGTAATGAGCAGTGCACCAATCAAACTTGGATGCCCAAGTTTCGTTCTCCTAGGTTGAAGCATTCGTTTGCAGAAACAGTTTGAATTTTTAGGTTTCACACTGTTTTGTCCTATATTGACAGATGCAGTTCGAACTCTAAATCAAACACGGTTTGTGCTAGCTTCTTGAAACTTGACAAAATACTGTAGTTCTACGTTCTATCTCTAAGGTTTGTTTCCTCTTGATGTAGCCTAATGCAGGGACTGGCGAATAACACTTTTATTGAAAGGGGTTGCCAAACTTCCAAAAACTAGAGTCTTCTGAAATCTCAACATATATTTTTTCATCCAATCTTCATGATACTTTCAAGTAATGATCAGTACACCAATCCCACTTGGATGCTCAAGTTTCATTCTCCTACGTGGAAGCATTCGTTTGCAGTAACAGTTTGAATTTTTAGGTTTCACTCTGTTTTCTCCTATATTGACAAATTTAGTTCAAACTCTAAATCATACACGGTTTGGTCTAGTTTCTTGAAACTTGACACAGTAAAGTATTCTACATTCTATCCCTAAGGTTTGTTTCCTCTTGATGTAGCCTTCAGCATAGACTGGCGAATAACACTTACAATGAAAGGCGTTGTTAGGCTGCCAAAAAACTAGAGTATCCTGAAATCTCAACACATATTTTTTTCCGACCTTAATGATACTTTCAAGTAATGAGCAGTACACCAATCAAACTTGGATGCCCAAGTTTCGTTCTCCTAGATTGATGCATTTGTTTGCAGTAACAGTTTGAATTTCTAGGTTTCACTCTGTTTTCTCCTATATTGACAGATGCAGCTAGAACTCTAAATCAAACACGGTTTGTGCGAGCTTCTTGAAACTTGACACAATAAAGTAGTTCTACGTTCTATCTCTAAGGTTTGTTTCCTCTTGATGTAGCCTAATGCAGGGACTGGCGAATAACACTTTTATTGAAAGGGGTTCCCAAACTTCCAAAAACTAGAGTCTTCTGAAATCTCAACATATATTTTTTCATTGAATCTTCATGACACTATCAAGTAATGATCAGTACACCAATCCCACTTGGATGCTCAAGTTTCATTCTCCTACGTGGAAGCATTCGTTTGCAGTAACAGTTTGAATTTCTAGGTTTCACTCTGTTTTCTCCTATATTGACAGATGCAGTTAGAACTCTAAATCAAAGACGGTTTGTGCTAGCTTCTTGAAACTTGACACAATAAAGTAGTTCTACGTTCCATCTCTAAGGTTTGTTTCCTCTTGATGTAGCCTAAAGCAGGGACTGGCGAATAATACTTATATTGAAAGGGGTTGCCAAACTTTCAAAAAACTAGAGTCTCCTGAAATCTCAACATATATTTTTTCATCCAATCTTCATGATACTTTCAAGTAATGATCAGTACACCATTCCCCCTTGGATGCCCAAGTTTTGTTCTTCTAGGTTGAAGCATTCGTTTGCAGGAACAGTTTGAATTTTTAGGTTTCACTCTGGTTTCTCCTATATTGACAAATGTAGTTCAAACTCTAAATCATACACGATTTGGGCTAGCTTCTTGAAACTTGACACAATAAAGTAGTTCTACATTCTATCCCAAAGGTTTGTTTCCTCTTGATGTAGCCTTCAGCACAGACTGGCGAATAACACTTACTATGACAGGCGTTGTTAGGCTGCCAAAAACTAGAGTCTCCTGAAATCTCAACACATATTTTTTTTCCGACCTTAATGATACTTTCAAGTAATGAGCAGTACACCAATCAAACTTGGATGCCCAAGTTTCGTTCTCCTAGGTTGATGCATTCGTTTGCAGTAACAGTTTGAATTTCTAGGTTTCACTCTGTTTTCTCCTTTTTTGACAGATGCAGCTAGAACTCTAAATCAAACACGGTTTGTGCTAGCTTCTTGAAACTTGACACAATAAACTAGTTCTACGTTCTATCTCTAAGGTTTGTTTCCTCTTGATGTAGCCTAAAGCAGGGACTGGCGAATAACACTTACAATGAGAGGCGTTGTTAGGCTGCCAAAAAACTAGAGTCTCCTGAAATCTCAACACATATTTTTTTCCGACCTTAATGATACTTTCAAGTAATGAGCAGTACACCAATCAAACTTGGATGCCCAAGTTTCGTTCTCCTAGGTTGATGCATTCGTTTGCAGTAACAGTTTGAATTTCTAGGTTTCACTCTGTTTTCTCCTATATTGACAGATGCAGCTAGAACTCTAAATCAAACACGGTTTGTGCTAGCTTCTTGAAACTTGACACAATAAAGTAGTTCTACGTTCTATCTCTAAGGTTTGTTTCCTCTTGATGTAGCCTAAAGCAGGGACTGGCGAATAACACTTATATTGAAAGGGGTTGCCAAACTTTCAAAAAACTAGAGTCTCCTGAAATCTCAACATATATTTTTTCATCCAATCTTCATGATACTTTCAAGTAATGATCAGTACACCATTCCGACTTGGATGACCAAGTTTTGTTCTTCTAGGTTGAAGCATTCGTTTGCAGGAACAGTTTGAATTTTTAGGTTTCACTCTGGTTTCTCCTATATTGACAGATGCAGTTAGAACTTTATATCAAACAGGGTTTCTGCTAGCTACTTGAAACATGACACAATAAAGTAGTTCTACGTTCTATCCCTAAGGTTTGTTTCCTCTTGATGTAGCCTTAAGCAGAGACTGGCGAATAACACATTCAATGAAAGGCGTTGTTAGGCTGCCAAAAAACTACAGTCTCCTGAAATCTCATCATATATTTTTTCTTCCGACCTTCATGATACTTTCAAGTAATGAGCAGTGCACCAATCAAACTTGGATGCCCAAGTTTCGTTCTCCTAGGTTGAAGCATTCGTTTGCAGAAACAGTTTGAATTTTTAGGTTTCACACAGTTTTGTCCTATATTGACAGATGCAGTTCGAACTCTAAATCAAACACGGTTTGTGCTAGCTTCTTGAAACTTGACAAAATACTGTAGTTCTACGTTCTATCTCTAAGGTTTGTTTCCTCTTGATGTAGCCTAATGCAGGGACTGGCGAATAACACTTTTATTGAAAGGGGTTGCCAAACTTCCAAAAACTAGAGTCTTCTGAAATCTCAACATATATTTTTTCATCCAATCTTCATGATACTTTCAAGTAATGATCAGTACACCAATCCCACTTGGATGCTCAAGTTTCATTCTCCTACGTGGAAGCATTCGTTTGCAGTAACAGTTTGAATTTTTAGGTTTCACTCTGTTTTCTCCTATATTGACAAATTTAGTTCAAACTCTAAATCATACACGGTTTGGGCTAGCTTCTTGAAACTTGACACAATAAAGTAGTTCTACATTCTATCCCTAAGGATTGTTTCCTCTTGATGTAGCCTTCAGCACAGACTGGCGAATAACACTTACAATGAAAGGCGTTGTTAGGCTGCCAAAAAACTAGAGTATCCTGAAATCTCAACACATATTTTTTTCCGACCTTAATGATACTTTCAAGTAATGAGCAGTACACCAATCAAACTTGGATGCCCAAGTTTCGTTCTCCTAGGTTGATGCATTCGTTTGCAGTAACAGTTTGAATTTCTAGGTTTCACTCTGTTTTCTCCTATATTGACAGATGCAGCTAGAACTCTAAATCAAACACGGTTTGTGCTAGCTTCTCGAAACTTGACACAATAAAGTAGTTCTACGTTCTATCTCTAAGGTTTGTTTCCTCTTGATGTAGCCTAAAGCAGGGACTGGCGAATAACACTTATATTGAAAGGGGTTGAAAACTTTCAAAAAACTAGAGTCTCCTGAAATCTCAACATATATTTTTTCATCCAATCTTCATGATACTTTCAAGTAATGATCAGTACACCATTCCCACTTGGATGCCCAAGTTTTGTTCTTCTAGGTTGAAGCATTCGTTTGCAGGAACAGTTTGAATTTTTAGGTTTCACTCTGTTTTCTCCTATATTGACAAATGTAGTTCAAACTCTAAATCATACACGGTTTGGGCTAGCTTCTTGAAACTTGACACAATAAAGTAGTTCTACATTCTATCCCTAAGGTTTGTTTCCTCTTGATGTAGACTTCAGCACAGACTGGCGAATAACACTTACAATGACAGGCATTGTTAGGCTGCCAAAAAACTAGAGTCTCCTGAAATCTCAACACATATTTTTTTTCCGACCTTAATGATACTTTCAAGTAATGAGCAGTACACCAATCAAACTTGGATGCCCAAGTTTCGTTCTCCTAGGTTGATGCATTCGTTTGCAGTAACAGTTTGAATTTCTAGGTTTCACTCTGTTTTCTCCTTTATTGACAGGGGCAGCTAGAACTCTAAATCAAACACGGTTTGTGCTAGCTTCTCGAAACTTGACACAATAAAGTAGTTCTACGTTCTATCTCTAAGGTTTGTTTCCTCTTGATGTAGCCTAGAGCAGGGACTGGCGAATAACACTTATATTGAAAGGGGTTGCCAAACTTTCAAAAAACTAGAGTCTCCTGAAATCTCAACATATATTTTTTCATCCAATCTTCATGATACTTTCAAGTAATGATCAGTACACCATTCCCACTTGGATGCCCAAGTTTTGTTCTTCTAGGTTGAAGCATTCGTTTGCAGGAACAGTTTGAATTTTTAGGTTTCACTCTGGTTTCTCCTATATTGACAAATGTAGTTCAAACTCTAAATCATACACGGTTTGGGCTAGCTTCTTGAAACTTGACACAATAAAGTAGTTCTACGTTCTATCTCTAAGGTTTGTTTCCTCTTGATGTAGCCTAAAGCAGGGAATGGCGAATAACACTTACAACGAAAGGCGTTGTTAGGCTGCCAAAAAACTAGAGTCTCCTGAAATCTCAACACATATTTTTTTCCGACCTTAATGATACTTTCAAGTAATGAGCAGTACACCAATCAAACTTGGATGCCCAAGTTTCGTTCTCCTAGGTTGATGAATTCGTTTGCAGTAACAGTTTGAATTTCTAGGTTTCACTCTGTTTTCTCCTATATTGACAGATGCAGCTAGAACTCTAAATCAAACACGGTTTGTGCTAGCTTCTTGAAACTTGACACAATAAAGTAGTGCTATGTTCTATCTCTAAGGTTTGTTTCCTCTTGATGTAGCCTAAAGCAGGGACTGGCGAATAACACTTACAATGAGAGGCGTTGTTAGGCTGCCAAAAAACTAGAGTCTCCTGAAATCTCAACACATATTTTTTTCCGACCTTAATGATACTTTCAAGTAATGAGCAGTACACCAATCAAACTTGGATGCCCAAGTTTCGTTCTCCTAGGTTGATGCATTCGTTTGCAGTAACAGTTTGAATTTCTAGATTTCACTCTGTTTTCTCCTATATTGACAGATGCAGCTAGAACTCTAAATCAAACACGGTTTGTGCTAGCTACTTGAAACATGACACAATAAAGTAGTTCTACGTTCTATCCCTAAGGTTTGTTTCCTCTTGATGTAGCCTTAAGCAGAGACTGGCGAATAACACATTCAATGAAAGGCGTTGTTAGGCTGCCAAAAAACTACAGTCTCCTGAAATCTCATCATATATTTTTTCTTCCGACCTTCATGATACTTTCAAGTAATGAGCAGTGCACCAATCAAACTTGGATGCCCAAGTTTCGTTCTCCTAGGTTGAAGCATTCGTTTGCAGAAACAGTTTGAATTTTTAGGTTTCACACTGTTTTGTCCTATATTGACAGATGCAGTTCGAACTCTAAATCAAACACGGTTTGTGCTAGCTTCTTGAAACTTGACAAAATACTGTAGTTCTACGTTCTATCTCTAAGGTTTGTTTCCTCTTGATGTAGCCTAATGCAGGGACTGGCGAATAACACTTTTATTGAAAGGGGTTGCCAAACTTCCAAAAACTAGAGTCTTCTGAAATCTCAACATATATTTTTTCATCCAATCTTCATGATACTTTCAAGTAATGATCAGTACACCAATCCCACTTGGATGCTCAAGTTTCATTCTCCTACGTGGAAGCATTCGTTTGCAGTAACAGTTTGAATTTTTAGGTTTCACTCTGTTTTCTCCTATATTGACAAATTTAGTTCAAACTCTAAATCATACACGGTTTGGTCTAGTTTCTTGAAACTTGACACAGTAAAGTATTCTACATTCTATCCCTAAGGTTTGTTTCCTCTTGATGTAGCCTTCAGCATAGACTGGCGAATAACACTTACAATGAAAGGCGTTGTTAGGCTGCCAAAAAACTAGAGTATCCTGAAATCTCAACACATATTTTTTTCCGACCTTAATGATACTTTCAAGTAATGAGCAGTACACCAATCAAACTTGGATGCCCAAGTTTCGTTCTCCTAGGTTGATGCATTTGTTTGCAGTAACAGTTTGAATTTCTAGGTTTCACTCTGTTTTCTCCTATATTGACAGATGCAGCTAGAACTCTAAATCAAACACGGTTTGTGCGAGCTTCTTGAAACTTGACACAATAAAGTAGTTCTACGTTCTATCCCTAAGGTTTGTTTCCTCTTGATGTAGCCTAATGCAGGGACTGGCGAATAACACTTTTATTGAAAGGGGTTCCCAAACTTCCAAAAACTAGAGTCTTCTGAAATCTCAACATATATTTTTTCATTGAATCTTCATGACACTATCAAGTAATGATCAGTACACCAATCCCACTTGGATGCTCAAGTTTCATTCTCCTACGTGGAAGCATTCGTTTGCAGTAACAGTTTGAATTTCTAGGTTTCACTCTGTTTTCTCCTATATTGACAGATGCAGTTAGAACTCTAAATCAAAGACGGTTTGTGCTAGCTTCTTGAAACTTGACACAATAAAGTAGTTCTACGTTCCATCTCTAAGGTTTGTTTCCTCTTGATGTAGCCAAAAGCAGGGACTGGCGAATAATACTTATATTGAAAGGGGTTGCCAAACTTTCAAAAAACTAGAGTCTCCTGAAATCTCAACATATATTTTTTCATCCAATCTTCATGATACTTTCAAGTAATGATCAGTACACCACTCCCCCTTGGATGCCCAAGTTTTGTTCTTCTAGGTTGAAGCATTCGTTTGCAGGAACAGTTTGAATTTTTAGGTTTCACTCTGGTTTCTCCTATATTGACAAATGTAGTTCAAACTCTAAATCATACACGGTTTGGGCTAGCTTCTTGAAACTTGACACAATAAAGTAGTTCTACATTCTATCCCAAAGGTTTGTTTCCTCTTGATGTAGCCTTCAGCACAGACTGGCGAATAACACTTACAATGACAGGCGTTGTTAGGCTGCCAAAAACTAGAGTCTCCTGAAATCTCAACACATATTTTTTTTCCGACCTTAATGATACTTTCAAGTAATGAGCAGTACACCAATCAAACTTGGATGCCCAAGTTTCGTTCTCCTAGGTTGATGCATTCGTTTGCAGTAACAGTTTGAATTTCTAGGTTTCACTCTGTTTTCTCCTTTTTTGACAGATGCAGCTAGAACTCTAAATCAAACACGGTTTGTGCTAGCTTCTTGAAACTTGACACAATAAACTAGTTCTACGTTCTATCTCTAAGGTTTGTTTCCTCTTGATGTAGCCTAAAGCAGGGACTGGCGAATAACACTTACAATGAGAGGCGTTGTTAGGCTGCCAAAAAACTAGAGTCTCCTGAAATCTCAACACATATTTTTTTCCGACCTTAATGATACTTTCAAGTAATGAGCAGTACACCAATCAAACTTGGATGCCCAAGTTTCGTTCTCCTAGGTTGATGCATTCGTTTGCAGTAACAGTTTGAATTTCTAGGTTTCACTCTGTTTTCTCCTATATTGACAGATGCAGCTAGAACTCTAAATCAAACACGGTTTGTGCTAGCTTCTTGAAACTTGACACAATAAAGTAGTTCTACGTTCTATCTCTAAGGTTTGTTTCCTCTTGATGTAGCCTAAAGCAGGGACTGGCGAATAACACTTATATTGAAAGGGGTTGCCAAACTTTCAAAAAACTAGAGTCTCCTGAAATCTCAACATATATTTTTTCATCCAATCTTCATGATACTTTCAAGTAATGATCAGTACACCATTCCGACTTGGATGACCAAGTTTTGTTCTTCTAGGTTGAAGCATTCGTTTGCAGGAACAGTTTGAATTTTTAGGTTTCACTCTGTTTTCTCCTATATTGACAAATGTAGTTCAAACTCTAAATAAAACACGGTTTGGGCGAGCTTCTTGAAACTTGACACAATAAAGTAGTTCTCCATTTTATCCCTAAGGTTTGTTTCCTCTTGATGTAGCCTAAAGCAGGGAATGGCGAATAACACTTACAATGAAAGGCGTTGTTAGGCTGCCAAAAAACTAGAGTCTCCTGAAATCTCAACACATATTTTTTTCCGACCTTAATGATACTTTCAAGTAATGAGCAGTACACCAATCAAACTTGGATGCCCAAGTTTCGTTCTCCTAGGTTGATGCATTCGTTTGCAGTAACAGTTTGAATTTCTAGGTTTCACTCTGTTTTCTCCTATATTGACAGATGCAGTTAGAACTCTAAATCAAACACGGTTTGTGCTAGCTTCTTGAAACTTGACACAATAAAGTAGTTCTACGTTCTATCTCTAAGGTTTGTTTCCTCTTGATGTAGCCTAAAGCAGGGACTGGCGAATAACACTTATATTGAAAGGGATTGCCAAACTTTCAAAAAACTAGAGTCTCCTGAAATCTCAACATATATTTTTTCATCCAATCTTCATGATACATTCAAGTAATGATCAGTACACCATTCCCACTTGGATGCCCAAGTTTTGTTCTTCTAGGTTGAAGCATTCGTTTGCAGGAACAGTTTGAATTTTTAGGTTTCACTCTGGTTTCTCCTATATTGACAGATGCAGTTAGAACTTTATATCAAACACGGTTTCTGCTAGCTACTTGAAACATGACACAATAAAGTAGTTCTACGTTCTATCCCTAAGGTTTGTTTCCTCTTGATGTAGCCTTAAGCAGAGACTGGCGAATAACACATTCAATGAAAGGCGTTGTTAGGCTGCCAAAAAACTACAGTCTCCTGAAATCTCATCATATATTTTTTCTTCCGACCTTCATGATACTTTCAAGTAATGAGCAGTGCACCAATCAAACTTGGATGCCCAAGTTTCGTTCTCCTAGGTTGAAGCATTCGTTTGCAGAAACAGTTTGAATTTTTAGGTTTCACACAGTTTTGTCCTATATTGACAGATGCAGTTCGAACTCTAAATCAAACACGGTTTGTGCTAGCTTCTTGAAACTTGACAAAATACTGTAGTTCTACGTTCTATCTCTAAGGTTTGTTTCCTCTTGATGTAGCCTAATGCAGGGACTGGCGAATAACACTTTTATTGAAAGGGGTTGCCAAACTTCCAAAAACTAGAGTCTTCTGAAATCTCAACATATATTTTTTCATCCAATCTTCATGATACTTTCAAGTAATGATCAGTACACCAATCCCACTTGGATGCTCAAGTTTCATTCTCCTACGTGGAAGCATTCGTTTGCAGTAACAGTTTGAATTTTTAGGTTTCACTCTGTTTTCTCCTATATTGACAAATTTAGTTCAAACTCTAAATCATACACGGTTTGGGCTAGCTTCTTGAAACTTGACACAATAAAGTAGTTCTACATTCTATCCCTAAGGATTGTTTCCTCTTGATGTAGCCTTCAGCACAGACTGGCGAATAACACTTACAATGAAAGGCGTTGTTAGGCTGCCAAAAAACTAGAGTATCCTGAAATCTCAACACATATTTTTTTCCGACCTTAATGATACTTTCAAGTAATGAGCAGTACACCAATCAAACTTGGATGCCCAAGTTTCGTTCTCCTAGGTTGATGCATTCGTTTGCAGTAACAGTTTGAATTTCTAGGTTTCACTCTGTTTTCTCCTATATTGACAGATGCAGCTAGAACTCTAAATCAAACACGGTTTGTGCTAGCTTCTCGAAACTTGACACAATAAAGTAGTTCTACGTTCTATCTCTAAGGTTTGTTTCCTCTTGATGTAGCCTAAAGCAGGGACTGGCGAATAACACTTATATTGAAAGGGGTTGAAAACTTTCAAAAAACTAGAGTCTCCTGAAATCTCAACATATATTTTTTCATCCAATCTTCATGATACTTTCAAGTAATGATCAGTACACCATTCCCACTTGGATGCCCAAGTTTTGTTCTTCTAGGTTGAAGCATTCGTTTGCAGGAACAGTTTGAATTATTAGGTTTCACTCTGTTTTCTCCTATATTGACAAATGTAGTTCAAACTCTAAATCATACACGGTTTGGGCTAGCTTCTTGAAACTTGACACAATAAAGTAGTTCTACATTCTATCCCTAAGGTTTGTTTCCTCTTGATGTAGACTTCAGCACAGACTGGCGAATAACACTTACAATGACAGGCGTTGTTAGGCTGCCAAAAAACTAGAGTCTCCTGAAATCTCAACACATATTTTTTTTCCGACCTTAATGATACTTTCAAGTAATGAGCAGTACACCAATCAAACTTGGATGCCCAAGTTTCGTTCTCCTAGGTTGATGCATTCGTTTGCAGTAACAGTTTGAATTTCTAGGTTTCACTCTGTTTTCTCCTTTATTGACAGGGGCAGCTAGAACTCTAAATCAAACACGGTTTGTGCTAGCTTCTCGAAACTTGACACAATAAAGTAGTTCTACGTTCTATCTCTAAGGTTTGTTTCCTCTTGATGTAGCCTAGAGCAGGGACTGGCGAATAACACTTATATTGAAAGGGGTTGCCAAACTTTCAAAAAACTAGAGTCTCCTGAAATCTCAACATATATTTTTTCATCCAATCTTCATGATACTTTCAAGTAATGATCAGTACACCATTCCCACTTGGATGCCCAAGTTTTGTTCTTCTAGGTTGAAGCATTCGTTTGCAGGAACAGTTTGAATTTTTAGGTTTCACTCTGGTTTCTCCTATATTGACAAATGTAGTTCAAACTCTAAATCATACACGGTTTGGGCTAGCTTCTTGAAACTTGACACAATAAAGTAGTTCTACGTTCTATCTCTAAGGTTTGTTTCCTCTTGATGTAGCCTAAAGCAGGGAATGGCGAATAACACTTACAACGAAAGGCGTTGTTAGGCTGCCAAAAAACTAGAGTCTCCTGAAATCTCAACACATATTTTTTTCCGACCTTAATGATACTTTCAAGTAATGAGCAGTACACCAATCAAACTTGGATGCCCAAGTTTCGTTCTCCTAGGTTGATGAATTCGTTTGCAGTAACAGTTTGAATTTCTAGGTTTCACTCTGTTTTCTCCTATATTGACAGATGCAGCTAGAACTCTAAATCAAACACGGTTTGTGCTAGCTTCTTGAAACTTGACACAATAAAGTAGTGCTATGTTCTATCTCTAAGGTTTGTTTCCTCTTGATGTAGCCTAAAGCAGGGACTGGAGAATAACACTTACAATGAGAGGCGTTGTTAGGCTGCCAAAAAACTAGAGTCTCCTGAAATCTCAACACATATTTTTTTCCGACCTTAATGATACTTTCAAGTAATGAGCAGTACACCAATCAAACTTGGATGCCCAAGTTTCGTTCTCCTAGGTTGATGCATTCATTTGCAGTAACAGTTTGAATTTCTAGATTTCACTCTGTTTTCTCCTATATTGACAGATGCAGCTAGAACTCTAAATCAAACACGGTTTGTGCTAGCTACTTGAAACATGACACAATAAAGTAGTTCTACGTTCTATCCCTAATTTTTGTTTCCTCTTGATGTAGCCTTAAGCAGAGACTGGCGAATAACACATTCAATGAAAGGCGTTGTTAGGCTGCCAAAAAACTACAGTCTCCTGAAATCTCATCATATATTTTTTCTTCCGACCTTCATGATACTTTCAAGTAATGAGCAGTGCACCAATCAAACTTGGATGCCCAAGTTTCGTTCTCCTAGGTTGAAGCATTCGTTTGCAGAAACAGTTTGAATTTTTAGGTTTCACACAGTTTTGTCCTATATTGACAGATGCAGTTCGAACTCTAAATCAAACACGGTTTGTGCTAGCTTCTTGAAACTTGACAAAATACTGTAGTTCTACGTTCTATCTCTAAGGTTTGTTTCCTCTTGATGTAGCCTAATGCAGGGACTGGCGAATAACACTTTTATTGAAAGGGGTTGCCAAACTTCCAAAAACTAGAGTCTTCTGAAATCTCAACATATATTTTTTCATCCAATCTTCATGATACTTTCAAGTAATGATCAGTACACCAATCCCACTTGGATGCTCAAGTTTCATTCTCCTACGTGGAAGCATTCGTTTGCAGTAACAGTTTGAATTTTTAGGTTTCACTCTGTTTTCTCCTATATTGACAAATTTAGTTCAAACTCTAAATCATACACGGTTTGGGCTAGCTTCTTGAAACTTGACACAATAAAGTAGTTCTACATTCTATCCCTAAGGATTGTTTCCTCTTGATGTAGCCTTCAGCACAGACTGGCGAATAACACTTACAATGAAAGGCGTTGTTAGGCTGCCAAAAAACTAGAGTATCCTGAAATCTCAACACATATTTTTTTCCGACCTTAATGATACTTTCAAGTAATGAGCAGTACACCAATCAAACTTGGATGCCCAAGTTTCGTTCTCCTAGGTTGATGCATTCGTTTGCAGTAACAGTTTGAATTTCTAGGTTTCACTCTGTTTTCTCCTATATTGACAGATGCAGCTAGAACTCTAAATCAAACACGGTTTGTGCTAGCTTCTCGAAACTTGACACAATAAAGTAGTTCTACGTTCTATCTCTAAGGTTTGTTTCCTCTTGATGTAGCCTAAAGCAGGGACTGGCGAATAACACTTATATTGAAAGGGGTTGAAAACTTTCAAAAAACTAGAGTCTCCTGAAATCTCAACATATATTTTTTCATCCAATCTTCATGATACTTTCAAGTAATGATCAGTACACCATTCCCACTTGGATGCCCAAGTTTTGTTCTTCTAGGTTGAAGCATTCGTTTGCAGGAACAGTTTGAATTATTAGGTTTCACTCTGTTTTCTCCTATATTGACAAATGTAGTTCAAACTCTAAATCATACACGGTTTGGGCTAGCTTCTTGAAACTTGACACAATAAAGTAGTTCTACATTCTATCCCTAAGGTTTGTTTCCTCTTGATGTAGACTTCAGCACAGACTGGCGAATAACACTTACAATGACAGGCGTTGTTAGGCTGCCAAAAAACTAGAGTCTCCTGAAATCTCAACACATATTTTTTTTCCGACCTTAATGATACTTTCAAGTAATGAGCAGTACACCAATCAAACTTGGATGCCCAAGTTTCGTTCTCCTAGGTTGATGCATTCGTTTGCAGTAACAGTTTGAATTTCTAGGTTTCACTCTGTTTTCTCCTTTATTGACAGGGGCAGCTAGAACTCTAAATCAAACACGGTTTGTGCTAGCTTCTCGAAACTTGACACAATAAAGTAGTTCTACGTTCTATCTCTAAGGTTTGTTTCCTCTTGATGTAGCCTAGAGCAGGGACTGGCGAATAACACTTATATTGAAAGGGGTTGCCAAACTTTCAAAAAACTAGAGTCTCCTGAAATCTCAACATATATTTTTTCATCCAATCTTCATGATACTTTCAAGTAATGATCAGTACACCATTCCCACTTGGATGCCCAAGTTTTGTTCTTCTAGGTTGAAGCATTCGTTTGCAGGAACAGTTTGAATTTTTAGGTTTCACTCTGGTTTCTCCTATATTGACAAATGTAGTTCAAACTCTAAATCATACACGGTTTGGGCTAGCTTCTTGAAACTTGACACAATAAAGTAGTTCTACGTTCTATCTCTAAGGTTTGTTTCCTCTTGATGTAGCCTAAAGCAGGGAATGGCGAATAACACTTACAACGAAAGGCGTTGTTAGGCTGCCAAAAAACTAGAGTCTCCTGAAATCTCAACACATATTTTTTTCCGACCTTAATGATACTTTCAAGTAATGAGCAGTACACCAATCAAACTTGGATGCCCAAGTTTCGTTCTCCTAGGTTGATGAATTCGTTTGCAGTAACAGTTTGAATTTCTAGGTTTCACTCTGTTTTCTCCTATATTGACAGATGCAGCTAGAACTCTAAATCAAACACGGTTTGTGCTAGCTTCTTGAAACTTGACACAATAAAGTAGTGCTATGTTCTATCTCTAAGGTTTGTTTCCTCTTGATGTAGCCTAAAGCAGGGACTGGAGAATAACACTTACAATGAGAGGCGTTGTTAGGCTGCCAAAAAACTAGAGTCTCCTGAAATCTCAACACATATTTTTTTCCGACCTTAATGATACTTTCAAGTAATGAGCAGTACACCAATCAAACTTGGATGCCCAAGTTTCGTTCTCCTAGGTTGATGCATTCATTTGCAGTAACAGTTTGAATTTCTAGATTTCACTCTGTTTTCTCCTATATTGACAGATGCAGCTAGAACTCTAAATCAAACACGGTTTGTGCTAGCTACTTGAAACATGACACAATAAAGTAGTTCTACGTTCTATCCCTAATTTTTGTTTCCTCTTGATGTAGCCTTAAGCAGAGACTGGCGAATAACACATTCAATGAAAGGCGTTGTTAGGCTGCCAAAAAACTACAGTCTCCTGAAATCTCATCATATATTTTTTCTTCCGACCTTCATGATACTTTCAAGTAATGAGCAGTGCACCAATCAAACTTGGATGCCCAAGTTTCGTTCTCCTAGGTTGAAGCATTCGTTTGCAGAAACAGTTTGAATTTTTAGGTTTCACACTGTTTTGTCCTATATTGACAGATGCAGTTCGAACTCTAAATCAAACACGGTTTGTGCTAGCTTCTTGAAACTTGACAAAATACTGTAGTTCTACGTTCTATCTCTAAGGTTTGTTTCCTCTTGATGTAGCCTAATGCAGGGACTGGCGAATAACACTTTTATTGAAAGGGGTTGCCAAACTTCCAAAAACTAGAGTCTTCTGAAATCTCAACATATATTTTTTCATCCAATCTTCATGATACTTTCAAGTAATGATCAGTACACCAATCCCACTTGGATGCTCAAGTTTCATTCTCCTACGTGGAAGCATTCGTTTGCAGTAACAGTTTGAATTTTTAGGTTTCACTCTGTTTTCTCCTATATTGACAAATTTAGTTCAAACTCTAAATCATACACGGTTTGGTCTAGTTTCTTGAAACTTGACACAGTAAAGTATTCTACATTCTATCCCTAAGGTTTGTTTCCTCTTGATGTAGCCTTCAGCATAGACTGGCGAATAACACTTACAATGAAAGGCGTTGTTAGGCTGCCAAAAAACTAGAGTATCCTGAAATCTCAACACATATTTTTTTCCGACCTTAATGATACTTTCAAGTAATGAGCAGTACACCAATCAAACTTGGATGCCCAAGTTTCGTTCTCCTAGGTTGATGCATTTGTTTGCAGTAACAGTTTGAATTTCTAGGTTTCACTCTGTTTTCTCCTATATTGACAGATGCAGCTAGAACTCTAAATCAAACACGGTTTGTGCGAGCTTCTTGAAACTTGACACAATAAAGTAGTTCTACGTTCTATCTCTAAGGTTTGTTTCCTCTTGATGTAGCCTAATGCAGGGACTGGCGAATAACACTTTTATTGAAAGGGGTTCCCAAACTTCCAAAAACTAGAGTCTTCTGAAATCTCAACATATATTTTTTCATTGAATCTTCATGACACTATCAAGTAATGATCAGTACACCAATCCCACTTGGATGCTCAAGTTTCATTCTCCTACGTGGAAGCATTCGTTTGCAGTAACAGTTTGAATTTCTAGGTTTCACTCTGTTTTCTCCTATATTGACAGATGCAGTTAGAACTCTAAATCAAAGACGGTTTGTGCTAGCTTCTTGAAACTTGACACAATAAAGTAGTTCTACGTTCCATCTCTAAGGTTTGTTTCCTCTTGATGTAGCCTAAAGCAGGGACTGGCGAATAATACTTATATTGAAAGGGGTTGCCAAACTTTCAAAAAACTAGAGTCTCCTGAAATCTCAACATATATTTTTTCATCCAATCTTCATGATACATTCAAGTAATGATCAGTACACCATTCCCACTTGGATGCCCAAGTTTTGTTCTTCTAGGTTGAAGCATTCGTTTGCAGGAACAGTTTGAATTTTTAGGTTTCACTCTGGTTTCTCCTATATTGACAAATGTAGTTCAAACTCTAAATCATACACGGTTTGGGCTAGCTTCTTGAAACTTGACACAATAAAGTAGTTCTACATTCTATCCCAAAGGTTTGTTTCCTCTTGATGTAGCCTTCAGCACAGACTGGCGAATAACACTTACAATGACAGGCGTTGTTAGGCTGCCAAAAAACTAGAGTCTCCTGAAATCTCAACACATATTTTTTTTCCGACCTTAATGATACTTTCAAGTAATGAGCAGTACACCAATCAAACTTGGATGCCCAAGTTTCGTTGTCCTAGGTTGATGCATTCGTTTGCAGTAACAGTTTGAATTTCTAGGTTTCACTCTGTTTTCTCCTATATTGACAGATGCAGTTAGAACTCTAAATCAAACACGGTTTGTGCTAGCTTCTTGAAACTTGACACAATAAAGTAGTTCTACGTTCTATCTCTAAGGTTTGTTTCCTCTTGATGTAGCCTAAAGCAGGGACTGGCGAATAACACTTACAATGAGAGGCGTTGTTAGGCTGCCAAAAAACTAGAGTCTCCTGAAATCTCAACACATATTTTTTTCCGACCTTAATGATACTTTCAAGTAATGAGCAGTACACCAATCAAACTTGGATGCCCAAGTTTCGTTCTCCTAGGTTGATGCATTCGTTTGCAGTAACAGTTTGAATTTCTAGGTTTCACTCTGTTTTCTCCTATATTGACAGATGCAGTTAGAACTCTAAATCAAACACGGTTTGTGCTAGCTTCTTGAAACTTGACACAATAAAGTAGTTCTACGTTCTATCTCTAAGGTTTGTTTCCTCTTGATGTAGCATAAAGCAGGGACTGGCGAATAACACTTACAATGAGAGGCGTTGTTAGGCTGCCAAAAAACTAGAGTATCCTGAAATCTCAACACATATTTTTTTCCGACCTTAATGATACTTTCAAGTAATGATCAGTACACCATTCCCACTTGGATGCCCAAGTTTTGTTCTTCTAGGTTGAAGCATTCGTTTGCAGGAACAGTTTGAATTTTTAGGTTTCACTCTGGTTTCTCCTATACTGACAGATGCAGTTAGAACTTTATATCAAACACGGTTTGTGCTAGCTACTTGAAACATGACACAATAAAGTAGTTCTACGTTCTATCCCTAAGGTTTGTTTCCTCTTGATGTAGCCTTAAGCAGAGACTGGCGAATAACACATTCAATGAAAGGCGTTGTTAGGCTGCCAAAAAACTACAGTCTCCTGAAATCTCATCATATATTTTTTCTTCCGACCTTCATGATACTTTCAAGTAATGAGCAGTGCACCAATCAAACTTGGATGCCCAAGTTTCGTTCTCCTAGGTTGAAGCATTCGTTTGCAGAAACAGTTTGAATTTTTAGGTTTCACACTGTTTTGTCCTATATTGACAGATGCAGTTCGAGCTCTAAATCAAACACGGTTTGTGCTAGCTTCTTGAAACTTGACAAAATACTGTAGTTCTACGTTCTATCTCTAAGGTTTGTTTCCTCTTGATGTAGCCTAATGCAGGGACTGGCGAATAACACTTTTATTGAAAGGGGTTGCCAAACTTCCAAAAACTAGAGTCTTCTGAAATCTCAACATATATTTTTTCATCCAATCTTCATGATACTTTCAAGTAATGATCAGTACACCAATCCCACTTGGATGCTCAAGTTTCATTCTCCTACGTGGAAGCATTCATTTGCAGTAACAGTTTGAAATTTTAGGTTTCACTCTGTTTTCTCGTATATTGACAAATGTAGTTCAAACTCTAAATCAAACACGGTTTGGTCTAGCTTCTTGAAACTTGACACAATAAAGTAGTTCTACATTCTATCCCAAAGGTTTGTTTTCTCTTGATGTAGCCTTCAGCACAGACTGGCGAATAACACTTACAATGAAAGGCGTTGTTAGGCTGCCAAAAAACTAGAGTATCCTGAAATCTCAACACATATTTTTTTCCGACCTTAATGATACTTTCAAGTAATGAGCAGTACACCAATCAAACTTGGATGCCCAAGTTTCGTTCTCCTAGGTTGATGCATTCGTTTGCAGTAACAGTTTGAATTTCTAGGTTTCACTCTGTTTTCTCCTATATTGACAGATGCAGCTAGAACTCTAAATCAAACACGGTTTGTGCTAGCTTCTTGAAACTTGACACAATAAAGTAGTTCTACGTTCTATCTCTAAGGTTTGTTTCCTCTTGATGTAGCCTAAAGCAGGGACTGGCGAATAACACTTATATTGAAAGGGTTACCAAACTTTCAAAAAACTAGAGTCTCCTGAAATCTCAACATATATTTTTTCATCCAATCTTCATGATACTTTCAAGTAATGATCAGTACTACATTCCCACTTGGATGCCCAAGTTTTGTTCTTCTAGGTTGAAGCATTCGTTTGCAGGAACAGTTTGAATTTTTAGGTTTCCCTCTGGTTTCTCCTATATTGACAAATGTAGTTCAAACTCTAAATCATACACGGTTTGGGCTAGCTTCTTGAAACTTGACACAATAAAGTAGTTCTACATTCTATCCCAAAGGTTTGTTTCCTCTTGATGTAGCCTTCAGCACAGACTGGCGAATAACACTTACAATGACAGGCGTTGTTAGGCTGCCAAAAAACTAGAGTCTCCTGAAATCTCAACACATATTTTTTTTCCGACCTTAATGATACTTTCAAGTAATGAGCAGTACACCAATCAAACTTGGATGCCCAAGTTTCGTTCTCCTAGGTTGATGCATTCGTTTGCAGTAACAGTTTGAATTTCTAGGTTTCACTCTTTTTTCTCCTATATTGACAGATGCAGCTAGAACTCTAAATCAAACACGGTTTGTGCTAGCTTCTCGAAACTTGACACAATAAAGTAGTTCTACGTTCTATCTCTAAGGTTTGTTTCCTCTTGATGTAGCCTAAAGCAGGGACTGGCGAATAATACTTATATTGAAAGGGGTTGAAAACATTCAAAAAACTAGAGTCTCCTGAAATCTCAACATATATTTTTTCATCCAATCTTCATGATACTTTCAAGTAATGATCAGTACACCATTCCCACTTGGATGCCCAAGTTTTGTTCTTCTAGGTTGAAGCATTCGTTTGCAGGAACAGTTTGAATTTTTAGGTTTCACTCTGTTTTCTCCTATATTGACAAATGTAGTTCAAACTCTAAATCATACACGGTTTGGGCTAGCTTCTTGAAACTTGACACAATAAAGTAGTTCTACATTCTATCCCTAAGGTTTGTTTCCTCTTGATGTAGCCTTCAGTACAGACTGGCCAATAACACTTACAATGACAGGCGTTGTTAGGCTGCCAAAAAACTAGAGTCTCCTGAAATCTCAACACATATTTTTTTTCCAACCTTAATGATACTTTCAAGTAATGAGCAGTACACCAATCAAACTTGGATGCCCAAGTTTCGTTCTCCTAGGTTGATGCATTCGTTTGCAGTAACAGTTTGAATTTCTAGGTTTCACTCTGTTTTCTCCTTTATTGACAGATGCAGCTAGAACTCTAAATCAAACACGGTTTGTGCTAGCTTCTTGAAACTTGACACAATAAACTAGTTCTACGTTCTATCTTTAAGGTTTGTTTCCTCTTGATGTAGCCTAAAGCAGGGAATGGTGAATAACACTTAAAATGAAAGGCGTTGTTAGGCTGCCAAAAAACTAGAGTCTCCTGAAATCTCAACACATATTTTTTTTCCGACCTTAATGATACTTTCAAGTAATGAGCAGTACACCAATCAAACTTGGATGCCCAGGTTTCGTTCTCCTAGGTTGATGCATTCGTTTGCAGTAACAGTTTGAATTTCTAGGTTTCACTCTGTTTTCTCCTATATTGACAGATGAAGTTAGAACTCTAAATCAAACACGGTTTGTGCTAGCTTCTTGAAACTTGACACAATAAAGTAGTTCTACGTTCTATCTCTAAGGTTTGTTTCCTCTTGATGTAGCCTAAAGCAGGGACTGGCGAATAACACTTATATTGAAAGGGGTTGCCAAACTTTCAAAAAACTAGAGTCTCCTGAAATCTCAACATATATTTTTTCATCCAATCTTCTTGATACATTCAAGTAATGATCAGTACACCATTCCCACTTGGATGCCCAAGTTTTGTTCTTCTATTTGAAGCATTCGTTTGCAGGAACAGTTTGAATTTTTAGGTTTCACTCTGGTTTCTCCTATATTGACAGATGCAGTTAGAACTTTATATCAAACACGGTTTGTGCTAGCTACTTGAAACATGACACAATAAAGTAGTTCTACGTTCTATCCCTAAGGTTTGTTTCCTCTTGATGTAGCCTTAAGCAGAGACTGGCGAATAACACATTCAATGAAAGGCGTTGTTAGGCTGCCAAAAAACTACAGTCTCCTGAAATCTCATCATATATTTTTTCTTCCGACCTTCATGATACTTTCAAGTAATGAGCAGTGCACCAATCAAACTTGGATGCCCAAGTTTCGTTCTCCTAGGTTGAAGCATTCGTTTGCAGAAACAGTTTGAATTTTTAGGTTTCACACTGTTTTGTCCTATATTGACAGATGCAGTTCGAGCTCTAAATCAAACACGGTTTGTGCTAGCTTCTTGAAACTTGACAAAATACTGTAGTTCTACGTTCTATCTCTAAGGTTTGTTTCCTCTTCATGTAGCCTAATGCAGGGACTGGCGAATAACACTTTTATTGAAAGGGGTTGCCAAACTTCCAAAAACTAGAGTCTTCTGAAATCTCAACATATATTTTTTCCTCCAATCTTCATGATACTTTCAAGTAATGATCAGTACACCAATCCCACTTGGATGCTCAAGTTTCATTCTCCTACGTGGAAGCATTCGTTTGCAGTAACAGTTTGAAATTTTAGGTTTCACTCTGTTTTCTCCTATATTGACAAATGTAGTTCAAACTCTAAATCAAACACGGTTTGGGCTAGCTTCTTGAAACTTGACACAATAAAGTAGTTCTACGTTCTATCCCAAAGGTTTGTTTCCTCTTGATGTAGCCTTCAGCACAGACTGGCGAATAACACTTACAATGAAAGGCGTTGTTAGGCTGCCAAAAAACTAGAGTATCCTGAAATCTCAACACATATTTTTTTTCCGACCTTAATGATACTTTCAAGTAATGAGCAGTACACCAATCAAACTTGGATGCCCAAGTTTCGTTCTCCTAGGTTGATGCATTCGTTTGCAGTAACAGTTTGAATTTTTAGGTTTCACTCTGTTTTCTCCTATATTGACAGATGCAGCTAGAACTCTAAATCAAACACGGTTTGTGCTAGCTTCTTGAAACTTGACACAATAAAGTAGTTCTACGTTCTATCTCTAAGGTTTGTTTCCTCTTGATGTAGCCTAAAGCAGGGACTGGCGAATAACACTTATATTGAAAGGGTTGCCAAAGTTTCAAAAAACTAGAGTCTCCTGAATCTCAACATATATTTTTTCATCCAATCTTCATGATACTTTCAAGTAATGATCAGTACAACATTCCCACTTGGATGCCCAAGTTTTGTTCTTCTAGGTTGAAGCATTCGTTTGCAGGAACAGTTTGAATTTTTAGGTTTCACTCTGGTTTCTCCTATATTGACAAATGTAGTTCAAACTCTAAATCATACACGGTTTGGGCTAGCTTCTTGAAACTTGACACAATAAAGTAGTTCTACATTCTATCCCAAAGGTTTATTTCCTCTTGATGTAGCCTTCAGCACAGACTGGCGAATAACACTTACAATGACAGGCGTTGTTAGGCTGCCAAAAAACTAGAGTCTCCTGAAATCTCAACACATATTTTTTTTCCGACCTTAATGATACTTTCAAGTAATGAGCAGTACACCAATCAAACTTGGATGCCCAAGTTTCGTTGTCCTAGGTTGATGCATTCGTTTGCAGTAACAGTTTGAATTTCTAGGTTTCACTCTGTTTTCTCCTATATTGACAGATGCAGCTAGAACTCTAAATCAAACACGGTTTGTGCTAGCTTCTCGAAACTTGACACAATAAAGTAGTTCTACGTTCTATCTCTAAGGTTTGTTTCCTCTTGATGTAGCCTAAAGCAGGGACTGGCGAATAACACTTATATTGAAAGGGGTTGAAAACATTCAAAAAACTAGAGTCTCCTGAAATCTCAACATATATTTTTTCATCCAATCTTCATGATACTTTCAAGTAATGATCAGTACACCATTCCCACTTGGATGCCCAAGTTTTGTTCTTCTAGGTTGAAGCATTCGTTTGCAGGAACAGTTTGAATTTTTAGGTTTCACTCTGTTTTCTCCTATATTGACAAATGTAGTTCAAACTCTAAATCATACACGGTTTGGGCTAGCTTCTTGAAACTTGACACAATAAAGTAGTTCTACATTCTATCCCTAAGGTTTGTTTCCTCTTGATGTAGCCTTCAGTACAGACTGGCCAATAACACTTACAATGACAGGCGTTGTTAGGCTGCCAAAAAACTAGAGTCTCCTGAAATCTCAACACATATTTTTTTTCCGACCTTAATGATACTTTCAAGTAATGAGCAGTACACCAATCAAACTTGGATGCCCAAGTTTCGTTCTCCTAGGTTGATGCATTCGTTTGCAGTAACAGTTTGAATTTCTAGGTTTCACTCTGTTTTCTCCTTTATTGACAGATGCAGCTAGAACTCTAAATCAAACACGGTTTGTGCTAGCTTCTTGAAACTTGACACAATAAAGTAGTTCTACGTTCTATCTCTAAGGTTTGTTTCCTCTTGATGTAGCCTAAAGCAGGGACTGGCGAATAACACTTATATTGAAAGGGGTTGCCAAACTTTCAAAAAACTAGAGTCTCCTGAAATCTCAACATATATTTTTTCATCCAATCTTCATGATACATTCAGGTAATGATCAGTACACCATTCCCACTTGGATGCCCAAGTTTTGTTCTTCTAGGTTGAAGCATTCGTTTGCAGGAACAGTTTGAATTTTTAGGTTTCACTCTGGTTTCTCCTATATTGACAGATGCAGTTAGAACTTTATATCAAACACGGTTTGTGCTAGCTACTTGAAACATGACACAATAAACTAGTTCTACGTTCTATCCCTAAGGTTTGTTTCCTCTTGATGTAGCCTTAAGCAGAGACTGGCGAATAACACATTCAATGAAAGGCGTTGTTAGGCTGCCAAAAAACTACAGTCTCCTGAAATCTCATCATATATTTTTTCTTCCGACCTTCATGATACTTTCAAGTAATGAGCAGTGCACCAATCAAACTTGGATGCCCAAGTTTCGTTCTCCTAGGTTGAAGCATTCGTTTGCAGAAACAGTTTGAATTTTTAGGTTTCACACTGTTTTGTCCTATATTGACAGATGCAGTTCGAGCTCTAAATCAAACACGGTTTGTGCTAGCTTCTTGAAACTTGACAAAATACTGTAGTTCTACGTTCTATCTCTAAGGTTTGTTTCCTCTTCATGTAGCCTAATGCAGGGACTGGCGAATAACACTTTTATTGAAAGGGGTTGCCAAACTTCCAAAAACTAGAGTCTTCTGAAATCTCAACATATATTTTTTCCTCCAATCTTCATGATACTTTCAAGTAATGATCAGTACACCAATCCCACTTGGATGCTCAAGTTTCATTCTCCTACGTGGAAGCATTCGTTTGCAGTAACAGTTTGAAATTTTAGGTTTCACTCTGTTTTCTCCTATATTGACAAATGTAGTTCAAACTCTAAATCAAACACGGTTTGGGCTAGCTTCTTGAAACTTGACACAATAAAGTAGTTCTACGTTCTATCCCAAAGGTTTGTTTCCTCTTGATGTAGCCTTCAGCACAGACTGGCGAATAACACTTACAATGAAAGGCGTTGTTAGGCTGCCAAAAAACTAGAGTATCCTGAAATCTCAACACATATTTTTTTTCCGACCTTAATGATACTTTCAAGTAATGAGCAGTACACCAATCAAACTTGGATGCCCAAGTTTCGTTCTCCTAGGTTGATGCATTCGTTTGCAGTAACAGTTTGAATTTCTAGGTTTCACTCTGTTTTCTCCTATATTGACAGATGCAGCTAGAACTCTAAATCAAACACGGTTTGTGCTAGCTTCTTGAAACATGACACAATAAAGTAGTTCTACGTTCTATCTCTAAGGTTTGTTTCCTCTTGATGTAGCCTAAAGCAGGGACTGGCGAATAACACTTATATTGAAAGGGTTGCCAAAGTTTCAAAAAACTAGAGTCTCCTGAATCTCAACATATATTTTTTCATCCAATCTTCATGATACTTTCAAGTAATGATCAGTACAACATTCCCACTTGGATGCCCAAGTTTTGTTCTTCTAGGTTGAAGCATTCGTTTGCAGGAACAGTTTGAATTTTTAGGTTTCACTCTGGTTTCTCCTATATTGACAAATGTAGTTCAAACTCTAAATCATACACGGTTTGGGCTAGCTTCTTGAAACTTGACACAATAAAGTAGTTCTACATTCTATCCCAAAGGTTTGTTTCCTCTTGATGTAGCCTTCAGCACAGACTGGCGAATAACACTTACAATGACAGGCGTTGTTAGGCTGCCAAAAAACTAGAGTCTCCTGAAATCTCAACACATATTTTTTTTCCGACCTTAATGATACTTTCAAGTAATGAGCAGTACACCAATCAAACTTGGATGCCCAAGTTTCGTTCTCCTAGGTTGATGCATTCGTTTGCAGTAACAGTTTGAATTTCTAGGTTTCACTCTGTTTTCTCCTATATTGACAGATGCAGCTAGAACTCTAAATCAAACACGGTTTGTGCTAGCTTCTCGAAACTTGACACAATAAAGTAGTTCTACGTTCTATCTCTAAGGTTTGTTTCCTCTTGATGTAGCCTAAAGCAGGGACTGGCGAATAACACTTATATTGAAAGGGGTTGAAAACATTCAAAAAACTAGAGTCTCCTGAAATCTCAACATATATTTTTTCATCCAATCTTCATGATACTTTCAAGTAATGATCAGTACACCATTCCCACTTGGATGCCCAAGTTTTGTTCTTCTAGGTTGAAGCATTCGTTTGCAGGAACAGTTTGAATTTTTAGGTTTCACTCTGTTTTCTCCTATATTGACAAATGTAGTTCAAACTCTAAATCATACACGGTTTGGGCTAGCTTCTTGAAACTTGACACAATAAAGTAGTTCTACATTCTATCCCTAAGGTTTGTTTCCTCTTGATGTAGCCTTCAGTACAGACTGGCCAATAACACTTACAATGACAGGCGTTGTTAGGCTGCCAAAAAACTAGAGTCTCCTGAAATCTCAACACATATTTTTTTTCCGACCTTAATGATACTTTCAAGTAATGAGCAGTACACCAATCAAACTTGGATGCCCAAGTTTCGTTCTCCTAGGTTGATGCATTCGTTTGCAGTAACAGTTTGAATTTCTAGGTTTCACTCTGTTTTCTCCTTTATTGACAGATGCAGCTAGAACTCTAAATCAAACACGGTTTGTGCTAGCTTCTTGAAACTTGACACAATAAAGTAGTTCTACGTTCTATCTCTAAGGTTTGTTTCCTCTTGATGTAACCTAAAGCAGGGACTGGCGAATAACACTTATATTGAAAGGGGTTGCCAAACTTTCAAAAAACTAGAGTCTCCTGAAATCTCAACATATATTTTTTCATCCAATCTTCATGATACATTCAGGTAATGATCAGTACACCATTCCCACTTGGATTCCCAAGTTTTGTTCTTCTAGGTTGAAGCATTCGTTTGCAGGAACAGTTTGAATTTTTAGGTTTCACTCTGGTTTCTCCTATATTGACAGATGCAGTTAGAACTTTATATCAAACACGGTTTGTGCTAGCTACTTGAAACATGACACAATAAAGTAGTTCTACATTCTATCCCTAAGGTTTGTTTCCTCTTGATGTAGCCTTAAGCAGAGACTGGCGAATAACACATTCAATGAAAGGCGTTGTTAGGCTGCCAAAAAACTACAGTCTCCTGAAATCTCATCATATATTTTTTCTTCCGACCTTCATGATACTTTCAAGTAATGAGCAGTGCACCAATCAAACTTGGATGCCCAAGTTTCGTTCTCCTAGGTTGAAGCATTCGTTTGCAGAAACAGTTTGAATTTTTAGGTTTCACACTGTTTTGTCCTATATTGACAGATGCAGTTCGAACTCTAAATCAAACACGGTTTGTGCTAGCTTCTTGAAATTGACAAAATACTGTAGTTCTACGTTCTATCTCTAAGGTTTGTTTCCTCTTGATGTAGCCTAATGCAGGGACTGGCGAATAACACTTTTATTGAAAGGGGTTGCCAAACTTCCAAAAACTAGAGTCTTCTGAAATCTCAACATATATTTTTTCATCCAATCTTCATGATACTTTCAAGTAATGATCAGTACACCAATCCCACTTGGATGCTCAAGTTTCATTCTCCTACGTGGAAGCATTCGTTTGCAGTAACAGTTTGAATTTTTAGGTTTCACTCTGTTTTCTCCTATATTGACAAATTTTGTTCAAACTCTAAATCATACACGGTTTGGTCTAGCTTCTTGAAACTTGACACAATAAAGTAGTTCTACATTCTATCCCTAAGGTTTGTTTCCTCTTGATGTAGCCTTCAGCACAGACTGGCGAATAACACTTACAATGAAAGGCGTTGTTAGGCTGCCAAAAAACTAGAGTATCCTGAAATCTCAACACATATTTTTTTCCGACCTTAATGATACTTTCAAGTAATGAGCAGTACACCAATCAAACTTGGATGCCCAAGTTTCGTTCTCCTAGGTTGATGCATTCGTTTGCAGTAACAGTTTGAATTTCTAGGTTTCACTCTGTTTTCTCCTATATTGACAGATGCAGCTAGAACTCTAAATCAAACACGGTTTGTGCTAGCTTCTTGAAACTTGACACAATAAAGTAGTTCTACGTTCTATCTCTAGGGTTTGTTTCCTCTTGATGTAGCCTAAAGCAGGGACTGGCGAATAACACTTGTATTGAAAGGGGTTGCCAAACTTTCAAAAAACTAGAGTCTCCTGAAATCTCAACATATATTTTTTCATCCAATCTTCATGATACTTTCAAGTAATGATCAGTACACCATTCCCACTTGGATGCCCAAGTTTTGTTCTTCTAGGTTGAAGCATTCGTTTGCAGGAACAGTTTGAATTTTTAGGTTTCACTCTGGTTTCTCCTATATTGACAGATGCAGTTAGAACTTTATATCAAACACGGTTTGTGCTAGCTACTTGAAACATGACACAATAAAGTAGTTCTACGTTCTATCCCTAAGGTTTGTTTCCTCTTGATGTAGCCTTAAGCAGAGACTGGCGAATAACACATTCAATGAAAGGCGTTGTTAGGCTGCCAAAAAACTACAGTCTCCTGAAATCTCATCATATATTTTTTCTTCCGACCTTCATGATACTTTCAAGTAATGAGCTGTGCACCAATCAAACTTGGATGCCCAAGTTTCGTTCTCCTAGGTTGAAGCATTCGTTTGCAGAAACAGTTTGAATTTTTAGGTTTCACACTGTTTTTTCCTATATTGACAGATGCAGTTGGGGCTCTAAATCAAACACGGTTTGTGCTAGCTTCTTGAAACTTGACAAAATACTGTAGTTCTACGTTCTATCTCTAAGGTTTGTTTCCTCTTGATGTAGCCTAATGCAGGGACTGGCGAATAACACTTTTATTGAAAGGGGTTGCCAAACTTCCAAAAACTAGAGTCTTCTGAAATCTCAACATATATTTTTTCATCCAATCTTCATGATACTTTCAAGTAATGATCAGTACACCAATCCCACTTGGATGCTCCAGTTTCATTCTCCTACGTGGAAGCATTCGTTTGCAGTAACAGTTTGAATTTTTAGGTTTCACTCTGTTTTCTCCTATATTGACAAATTTTGTTCAAACTCTAAATCATACACGGTTTGGTCTAGCTTCTTGAAACTTGACACAATAAAGTAGTTCTACATTCTATCCCTAAGGTTTGTTTCCTCTTGATGTAGCCTTCAGCACAGACTGGCGAATAACACTTACAATGAAAGGCGTTGTTAGGCTGCCAAAAAACTAGAGTATCCTGAAATCCCAACACATATTTTTTTCCGACCTTAATGATACTTTCAAGTAATGAGCAGTACACCAATCAAACTTGGTTGCCCAAGTTTTGTTCTCCTAGGTTGATGCATTCGTTTGCAGTAACAGTTTGAATTTCTAGGTTTCACTCTGTTTTCTCCTTTATTGACAGAGGCAGCTAGAACTCTAAATCAAACACGGTTTGTGCTAGCTTCTCGAAACTTGACACAATAAAGTAGTTCTACGTTCTATCTCTAAGGTTTGTTTCCTCTTGATGTAGCCTAAAGCAG
This sequence comes from Callospermophilus lateralis, assembly GCF_048772815.1. NCBI lineage: Eukaryota > Metazoa > Chordata > Mammalia > Rodentia > Sciuridae > Callospermophilus > Callospermophilus lateralis. Next base: position 61,365 of record NW_027515603.1, read on the forward strand.
GGACTGGCGAATAACACTTATATTGAAAGGGGTTGAAAACTTTCAAAAAACTAGAGTCTCCTGAAATCTCAACATATATTTTTTCATCCAATCTTCATGATACTTTCAAGTAATGATCAGTACACCATTCCCACTTGGATGCCCAAGTTTTGTTCTTCTAGGTTGAAGCATTCGTTTGCAGGAACAGTTTGAATTTTTAGGTTTCACTCTGTTTTCTCCTATATTGACAAATGTAGTTCAAACTCTAAATCATACACGGTTTGGGCTAGCTTCTTGAAACGTGACACAATAAAGTAGTTCTACATTCTATCCCTAAGGTTTGTTTCCTCTTGATGTAGCCTTCAGCACAGACTGGCGAATAACACTTACAATGACAGGTGTTGTTAGGCTGCCAAAAAACTAGAGTCTCCTGAAATCTCAACACATATTTTTTTTCCGACCTTAATGATACTTTCAAGTAATGAGCAGTACACCAATCAAACTTGGATGCCCAAGTTTCGTTCTCCTAGGTTGATGCATTCGTTTGCAGTAACAGTTTGAATTTCTAGGTTTCACTCTGTTTTCTCCTTTTTTGACAGATGCAGCTAGAACTCTAAATCAAACACGGTTTGTGCTAGCTTCTTGAAACTTGACACAATAAACTAGTTCTACGTTCTATCTCTAAGGTTTGTTTCCTCTTGATGTAGCCTAAAGCAGGGACTGGCGAATAACACTTACAATGAGAGGCGTTGTTAGGCTGCCAAAAAACTAGAGTCTCCTGAAATCTCAACACATATTTTTTTCCGACCTTAATGATACTTTCAAGTAATGAGCAGTACACCAATCAAACTTGGATGCCCAAGTTTCGTTCTCCTAGGTTGATGCATTCGTTTGCAGTAACAGTTTGAATTTCTAGGTTTCACTCTGTTTTCTCCTATATTGACAGATGCAGCTAGAACTCTAAATCAAACACGGTTTGTGCTAGCTTCTTGAAACTTGACACAATAATGTAGTTCTACGTTCTATCTCTAAGGTTTGTTTCCTCTTGATGTAGCCTAAAGCAGGGACTGGCGAATAACACTTATATTGAAAGGGGTTGCCAAACTTTCAAAAAACTAGAGTCTCCTGAAATCTCAACATATATTTTTTCATCCAATCTTCATGATACTTTCAAGTAATGATCAGTACACCATTCCCACTTGGATGCCCAAGTTTTGTTCTTCTAGGTTGAAGCATTCGTTTGCAGGAACAGTTTGAATTTTTAGGTTTCACTCTTTTTTCTCCTATATTGACAGATGCAGTTAGAACTTTATATCAAACACGGTTTGTGCTAGCTACTTGAAACATGACACAATAAAGTAGTTCTACGTTCTATCCATAAGATTTGTTTCCTCTTGATGTAGCCTTAAGCAGAGACTGGCGAATAACACATTCAATGAAAGGCGTTGTTAGGCTGCCAAAAAACTACAGTCTCCTGAAATCTCATCATATATTTTTTCTTCCGACCTTCATGATACTTTCAAGTAATGAGCTGTGCACCAATCAAACTTGGATGCCCACGTTTCGTTCTCTTAGGTTGAAGCATTCGTTTGCAGAAACAGTTTGAATTTTTAGGTTTCACACTGTTTTGTCCTATATTGACAGATGCAGTTGGGGCTCTAAATCAAACACGGTTTGTGCTAGCTTCTTGAAACTTGACAAAATACTGTAGTTCTACGTTCTATCTCTAAGGTTTGTTTCCTCTTGATGTCGCCTAATGCAGGGACTGGCGAATAACACTTTTATTGAAAGGGGTTGCCAAACTTCCAAAAACTAGAGTCTTCTGAAATCTCAACATATATTTTTTCATCCAATCTTCATGATACTTTCAAGTAATGATCAGTACACCAATCCCACTTGGATGCTCAAGTTTCATTGTCCTACGTGGAAGCATTCGTTTGCAGTAACAGTTTGAATTTTTAGGTTTCACTCTGTTTTCTCCTATATTGACAAATTTAGTTCAAACTCTAAATCATACACGGTTTGGGCTAGCTTCTTGAAACTTGACACAATAAAGTAGTTCTACATTCTATCCCTAAGGATTGTTTCCTCTTGATGTAGCCTTCAGCACAGACTGGCGAATAACACTTACAATGAAAGGCGTTGTTAGGCTGCCAAAAAACTAGAGTATCCTGAAATCTCAACACATATTTTTTTCCGACCTTAATGATACTTTCAAGTAATGAGCAGTACACCAATCAAACTTGGATGCCCAAGTTTCGTTCTCCTAGGTTGATGCATTCGTTTGCAGTAACAGTTTGAATTTCTAGGTTTCACTCTGTTTTCTCCTTTTTTGACAGATGCAGCTAGAACTCTAAATCAAACACGGTTTGTGCTAGCTTCTTGAAACTTGACACAATAAAGTAGTTCTACGTTCTATCTCTAAGGTTTGTTTCCTCTTGATGTAGCCTAAAGCAGGGACTGGCGAATAACACTTGTATTGAAAGGGGTTGCCAAACTTTCAAAAAACTAGAGTCTCCTGAAATCTCAACATATATTTTTTCATCCAATCTTCATGATACTTTCAAGTAATGATCAGTACACCATTCCCACTTGGATGCCCAAGTTTTGTTCTTCTAGGTTGAAGCATTCGTTTGCAGGAACAGTTTGAATTTTTAGGTTTCACTCTGGTTTCTCCTATATTGACAGATGCAGTTAGAACTTTATATCAAACACGGTTTGTGCTAGCTACTTGAAACATGACACAATAAAGTAGTTCTACGTTCTATCCCTAAGGTTTGTTTCCTCTTGATGTAGCCTTAAGCAGAGACTGGCGAATAACACATTCAATGAAAGGCGTTGTTAGGCTGCCAAAAAACTACAGTCTCCTGAAATCTCATCATATATTTTTTCTTCCGACCTTCATGATACTTTCAAGTAATGAGCAGTGCACAATCAAACTTGGATGCCCAAGTTTCGTTCTCCTAGGTTGAAGCATTCGTTTGCAGAAACAGTTTGAATTTTTAGGTTTCACACTGTTTTGTCCTATATTGACAGATGCAGTTGGGGCTCTAAATCAAACACGGTTTGTGCTAGCTTCTTGAAACTTGACAAAATACTGTAGTTCTACGTTCTATCTCTAAGGTTTGTTTCCTCTTGATGTAGCCTAATGCAGGGAATGGCGAATAACACTTTTATTGAAAGGGGTTGCCAAACTTCCAAAAACTAGAGTCTTCCGAAATCTCAACATATATTTTTTCATCCAATCTTCATGATACTTTCAAGTAATGATCAGTACACCAATCCCACTTGGATGCTCCATTTTCATTCTCCTACGTGGAAGCATTCGTTTGCAGTAACAGTTTGAATTTTTAGGTTTCACTCTGTTTTCTCCTATATTGACAAATTTTGTTCAAACTCTAAATCATACACGGTTTGGTCTAGCTTCTTGAAACTTGACACAATAAAGTAGTTCTACATTCTATCCCTAAGGTTTGTTTCCTCTTGATGTAGCCTTCAGCACAGACTGGCGAATAACACTTACAATGAAAGGCGTTGTTAGGCTGCCAAAAAACTAGAGTATCCTGAAATCCAAACACATATTTTTTTCCGACCTTAATGATACTTTCAAGTAATGAGCAGTACACCAATCAAACTTGGATGCCCAAGTTTTGTTCTCCTAGGTTGATGCATTCGTTTGCAGTAACAGTTTGAATTTCTAGGTTTCACTCTGTTTTCTCCTTTATTGACAGAGGCAGCTAGAACTCTAAATCAAACACGGTTTGTGCTAGCTTCTCGAAACTTGACACAATAAAGTAGTTCTACGTTCTATCTCTAAGGTTTGTTTCCTCTTGATGTAGCCTAAAGCAGGGACTGGCGAATAACACTTATATTGAAAGGGGTTGAAAACTTTCAAAAAACTAGAGTCTCCTGAAATCTCAACATATATTTTTTCATCCAATCTTCATGATACTTTCAAGTAATGATCAGTACACCATTCCCACTTGGATGCCCAAGTTTTGTTCTTCTAGGTTGAAGCATTCGTTTGCAGGAACAGTTTGAATTTTTAGGTTTCACTCTGTTTTCTCCTATATTGACAAATGTAGTTCAAACTCTAAATCATACACGGTTTGGGCTAGCTTCTTGAAACGTGACACAATAAAGTAGTTCTACATTCTATCCCTAAGGTTTGTTTCCTCTTGATGTAGCCTTCAGCACAGACTGGCGAATAACACTTACAATGACAGGCGTTGTTAGGCTGCCAAAAAACTAGAGTCTCCTGAAATCTCAACACATATTTTTTTTCCGACCTTAATGATACTTTCAAGTAATGAGCAGTACACCAATCAAACTTGGATGCCCAAGTTTCGTTCTCCTAGGTTGATGCATTCGTTTGCAGTAACAGTTTGAATTTCTAGGTTTCACTCTGTTTTCTCCTTTTTTGACAGATGCAGCTAGAACTCTAAATCAAACACGGTTTGTGCTAGCTTCTTGAAACTTGACACAATAAACTAGTTCTACGTTCTATCTCTAAGGTTTGTTTCCTCTTGATGTAGCCTAAAGCAGGGACTGGCGAATAACACTTACAATGAGAGGCGTTGTTAGGCTGCCAAAAAATTAGAGTCTCCTGAAATCTCAACACATATTTTTTTCCGACCTTAATGATACTTTCAAGTAATGAGCAGTACACCAATCAAACTTGGATGCCCAAGTTTCGTTCTCCTAGGTTGATGCATTCGTTTGCAGTAACAGTTTGAATTTCTAGGTTTCACTCTGTTTTCTCCTATATTGACAGATGCAGTTAGAACTCTAAATCAAACACGGTTTGTGCTAGCTTCTTGAAACTTGACACAATAAAGTAGTTCTACGTTCTATCTCTAAGGTTTGTTTCCTCTTGATGTAGCCTAAAGCAGGGACTGGCGAATAACACTTACAATGAGAGGCGTTGTTAGGCTGCCAAAAAACTAGAGTCTCCTGAAATCTCAACACATATTTTTTTCCGACCTTAATGATACTTTCAAGTAATGATCAGTACACCATTCCCACTTGGATGCCCAAGTTTTGTTCTTCTAGGTTGAAGCATTCGTTTGCAGGAACAGTTTGAATTTTTAGGTTTCACTCTGGTTTCTCCTATATTGACAGATGCAGTTAGAACTTTATATCAAACACGGTTTGTGCTAGCTACTTGAAACATGACACAATAAAGTAGTTCTACGTTTTATCCCTAAGGTTTGTTTCCTCTTGATGTAGCCTTAAGCAGAGACTGGCGAATAACACATTCAATGAAAGGCGTTGTTAGGCTGCCAAAAAACTACAGTCTCCTGAAATCTCATCATATATTTTTTCTTCCGACCTTCATGATACTTTCAAGTAATGAGCTGTGCACCAATCAAACTTGGATGCCCAAGTTTCGTTCTCCTAGGTTGAAGCATTCGTTTGCAGAAACAGTTTGAAGTTTTAGGTTTCACACTGTTTTGTCCTATATTGACAGATGCAGTTGGGGCTCTAAATCAAACACGGTTTGTGCTAGCTTCTTGAAACTTGACAAAATACTGTAGTTCTACGTTCTATCTCTAAGGTTTGTTTCCTCTTGATGTCGCCTAATGCAGGGACTGGCGAATAACACTTTTATTGAAAGGGGTTGCCAAACTTCCAAAAACTAGAGTCTTCTGAAATCTCAACATATATTTTTTCATCCAATCTTCATGATACTTTCAAGTAATGATCAGTACACCAATCCCACTTGGATGCTCAAGTTTCATTGTCCTACGTGGAAGCATTCGTTTGCAGTAACAGTTTGAATTTTTAGGTTTCACTCTGTTTTCTCCTATATTGACAAATTTAGTTCAAACTCTAAATCATACACGGTTTGGGCTAGCTTCTTGAAACTTGACACAATAAAGTAGTTCTACATTCTATCCCTAAGGATTGTTTCCTCTTGATGTAGCCTTCAGCACAGACTGGCGAATAACACTTACAATGAAAGGCGTTGTTAGGCTGCCAAAAAACTAGAGTATCCTGAAATCTCAACACATATTTTTTTCCGACCTTAATGATACTTTCAAGTAATGAGCAGTACACCAATCAAACTTGGATGCCCAAGTTTCGTTCTCCTAGGTTGATGCATTCGTTTGCAGTAACAGTTTGAATTTCTAGGTTTCACTCTGTTTTCTCCTATATTGACAGATGCAGCTAGAACTCTAAATCAAACACGGTTTGTGCTAGCTTCTTGAAACTTGACACAATAAAGTAGTTCTACGTTCTATCTCTAAGGTTTGTTTCCTCTTGATGTAGCCTAAAGCAGGGACTGGCGAATAACACTTGTATTGAAAGGGGTTGCCAAACTTTCAAAAAACTAGAGTCTCCTGAAATCTCAACATATATTTTTTCATCCAATCTTCATGATACTTTCAAGTAATGATCAGTACACCATTCCCACTTGGATGCCCAAGTTTTGTTCTTCTAGGTTGAAGCATTCGTTTGCAGGAACAGTTTGAATTTTTAGGTTTCACTCTGGTTTCTCCTATATTGACAGATGCAGTTAGAACTTTATATCAAACACGGTTTGTGCTAGCTACTTGAAACATGACACAATAAAGTAGTTCTACGTTCTATCCCTAAGGTTTGTTTCCTCTTGATGTAGCCTTAAGCAGAGACTGGCGAATAACACATTCAATGAAAGGCGTTGTTAGGCTGCCAAAAAACTACAGTCTCCTGAAATCTCATCATATATTTTTTCTTCCGACCTTCATGATACTTTCAAGTAATGAGCAGTGCACCAATCAAACTTGGATGCCCAAGTTTCGTTCTCCTAGGTTGAAGCATTCGTTTGCAGAAACAGTTTGAATTTTTAGGTTTCACACTGTTTTGTCCTATATTGACAGATGCAGTTGGGGCTCTAAATCAAACACGGTTTGTGCTAGCTTCTTGAAACTTGACAAAATACTGTAGTTCTACGTTCTATCTCTAAGGTTTGTTTCCTCTTGATGTCGCCTAATGCAGGGACTGGCGAATAACACTTTTATTGAAAGGGGTTGCCAAACTTCCAAAACTAGAGTCTTCTGAAATCTCAACATATATTTTTTCATCCAATCTTCATGATACTTTCAAGTAATGATCAGTACACCAATCCCACTTGGATGCTCAAATTTCATTGTCCTACGTGGAAGCATTCGTTTGCAGTAACAGTTTGAATTTTTAGGTTTCACTCTGTTTTCTCCTATATTGACAAATTTAGTTCAAACTCTAAATCATACACGGTTTGGGCTAGCTTCTTGAAACTTGACACAATAAAGTAGTTCTACATTCTATCCCTAAGGATTGTTTCCTCTTGATGTAGCCTTCAGCACAGACTGGCGAATAACACTTACAATGAAAGGCGTTGTTAGGCTGCCAAAAAACTAGAGTATCCTGAAATCTCAACACATATTTTTTTCCGACCTTAATGATACTTTCAAGTAATGAGCAGTACACCAATCAAACTTGGATGCCCAAGTTTCGTTCTCCTAGGTTGATGCATTCGTTTGCAGTAACAGTTTGAATTTCTAGGTTTCACTCTGTTTTCTCCTATATTGACAGATGCAGCTAGAACTCTAAATCAAACACGGTTTGTGCTAGCTTCTTGAAACTTGACACAATAAAGTAGTTCTACGTTCTATCTCTAAGGTTTGTTTCCTCTTGATGTAGGCTAAAGCAGGGACTGGCGAATAACACTTGTATTGAAAGGGGTTGCCAAACTTTCAAAAAACTAGAGTCTCCTGAAATCTCAACATATATTTTTTCATCCAATCTTCATGATACTTTCAAGTAATGATCAGTACACCATTCCCACTTGGATGCCCAAGTTTTGTTCTTCTAGGTTGAAGCATTCGTTTGCAGGAACAGTTTGAATTTTTAGTTTTCACTCTGGTTTCTCCTATATTGACAGATGCAGTTAGAACTTTATATCAAACACGGTTTGTGCTAGCTACTTGAAACATGACACAATAAAGTAGTTCTACGTTCTATCCCTAAGGTTTGTTTCCTCTTGATGTAGCCTTAAGCAGAGACTGGCGAATAACACATTCAATGAAAGGCGTTGTTAGGCTGCCAAAAAACTACAGTCTCCTGAAATCTCATCATATATTTTTTCTTCCGACCTTCATGATACTTTCAAGTAATGAGCTGTGCACCAATCAAACTTGGATGCCCAAGTTTCGTTCTCCTAGGTTGAAGCATTCGTTTGCAGAAACAGTTTGAATTTTTAGGTTTCACACTGTTTTGTCCTATATTGACAGATGCAGTTGGGGCTCTAAATCAAACACGGTTTGTGCTAGCTTCTTGAAACTTGACAAAATACTGTAGTTCTACGTTCTATCTCTAAGGTTTGTTTCCTCTTGATGTAGCCTAATGCAGGGAATGGCGAATAACACTTTTATTGAAAGGGGTTGCCAAACTTCCAAAAACTAGAGTCTTCTGAAATCTCAACATATATTTTTTCATCCAATCTTCATGATACTTTCAAGTAATGATCAGTACACCAATCCCACTTGGATGCTCCATTTTCATTCTCCTACGTGGAAGCATTCGTTTGCAGTAACAGTTTGAATTTTTAGGTTTCACTCTGTTTTCTCCTATATTGACAAATTTTGTTCAAACTCTAAATCATACACGGTTTGGTCTAGCTTCTTGAAACTTGACACAATAAAGTAGTTCTACATTCTATCCCTAAGGATTGTTTCCTCTTGATGTAGCCTTCAGCACAGACTGGCGAATAACACTTACAATGAAAGGCGTTGTTAGGCTGCCAAAAAACTAGAGTATCCTGAAATCCCAACACATATTTTTTTCCGACCTTAATGATACTTTCAAGTAATGAGCAGTACACCAATCAAACTTGGATGCCCAAGTTTTGTTCTCCTAGGTTGATGCATTCGTTTGCAGTAACAGTTTGAATTTCTAGGTTTCACTCTGTTTTCTCCTTTATTGACAGAGGCAGCTAGAACTCTAAATCAAACACGGTTTGTGCTAGCTTCTCGAAACTTGACACAATAAAGTAGTTCTACGTTCTATCTCTAAGGTTTGTTTCCTCTTGATGTAGCCTAAAGCAGGGACTGGCGAATAACACTTATATTGAAAGGGGTTGAAAACTTTCAAAAAACTAGAGTCTCCTGAAATCTCAAAATATATTTTTTCATCCAATCTTCATGATACTTTCAAGTAATGATCAGTACACCATTCCCACTTGGATGCCCAAGTTTTGTTCTTCTAGGTTGAAGCATTCGTTTGCAGGAACAGTTTGAATTTTTAGGTTTCACTCTGTTTTCTCCTATATTGACAAATGTAGTTCAAACTCTAAATCATACACGGTTTGGGCTAGCTTCTTGAAACGTGACACAATAAAGTAGTTCTACATTCTATCCCTAAGGTTTGTTTCCTCTTGATGTAGCCTTCAGCACAGACTGGCGAATAACACTTACAATGACAGGCGTTGTTAGGCTGCCAAAAAACTAGAGTCTCCTGAAATCTCAACACATATTTTTTTTCCGACCTTAATGATACTTTCAAGTAATGAGCAGTACACCAATCAAACTTGGATGCCCAAGTTTCGTTCTCCTAGGTTGATGCATTCGTTTGCAGTAACAGTTTGAATTTCTAGGTTTCACTCTGTTTTCTCCTTTTTTGACAGATGCAGCTAGAACTCTAAATCAAACACGGTTTGTGCTAGCTTCTTGAAACTTGACACAATAAAGTAGTTCTACGTTCTATCTCTAAGGTTTGTTTCCTCTTGATGTAGCCTAAAGCAGGGACTGGCGAATAACACTTATATTGAAAGGGGTTGCCAAACTTTCAAAAAACTAGAGTCTCCTGAAATCTCAACATATATTTTTTCATCCAATCTTCATGATACATTCAAGTAATGATCAGTACACCATTCCCACTTGGATGCCCAAGTTTTGTTCTTCTAGGTTGAAGCATTCGTTTGCAGGAACAGTTTGAATTTTTAGGTTTCACTCTGGTTTCTCCTATATTGACAAATGTAGTTCAAACTCTAAATCATACACGGTTTGGGCTAGCTTCTTGAAACTTGACACAATAAAGTAGTTCTACATTCTATCCCAAAGGTTTGTTTCCTCTTGATGTAGCCTTCAGCACAGACTGGCGAATAACACTTACAATGACAGGCGTTGTTAGGCTGCCAAAAAACTAGAGTCTCCTGAAATCTCAACACATATTTTTTTTCCGACCTTAATGATACTTTCAAGTAATGAGCAGTACACCAATCAAACTTGGATGCCCAAGTTTCGTTCTCCTAGGTTGATGCATTCGTTTGCAGTAACAGTTTGAATTTCTAGGTTTCACTCTGTTTTCTCCTATATTGACAGATGCAGCTAGAACTCTAAATCAAACACGGTTTGTGCTAGCTTCTCGAAACTTGACACAATAAAGTAGTTCTACGTTCTATCTCTAAGGTTTGTTTCCTCTTGATGTAGCCTAAAGCAGGGACTGGCGAATAACACTTATATTGAAAGGGGATGAAAACATTCAAAAAACTAGAGTCTCCTGAAATCTCAACATATATTTTTTCATCCAATCTTCATGATACTTTCAAGTAATGATCAGTACACCATTCCCACTTGGATGCCCAAGTTTTGTTCTTCTAGGTTGAAGCATTCGTTTGCAGGAACAGTTTGAATTTTTAGGTTTCACTCTGTTTTCTCCTATATTGACAAATGTAGTTCAAACTCTAAATCATACACGGTTTGGGCTAGCTTCTTGAAACTTGACACAATAAAGTAGTTCTACATTCTCTCCCAAAAGTTTGTTTCCTCTTGATGTAGCCTTCAGTACAGACTGGCGAATAACACTTACAATGACAGGCGTTGTTAGGCTGCCAAAAAACTAGAGTCTCCTGAAATCTCAACACATATTTTTTCTTCCGACCTTCATGATACTTTCAAGTAATGAGCAGTACACCAATCAAACTTGGATGCCCAAGTTTCGTTCTCCTAGGTCGATGCATTCGTTTGCAGTAACAGTTTGAATTTCTAGGTTTCACTCTGTTTTCTCCTTTATTGACAGATGCAGCTAGAACTCTAAATCAAACACGGTTTGTGCTAGCTTCTTGAAACTTGACACAATAAACTAGTTCTACGTTCTATCTTTAAGGTTTGTTTCCTCTTGATGTAGCCTAAAGCAGGGAATGGTGAATAACACTTACAATGAAAGGCGTTGTTAGGCTGCCAAAAAACTAGAGTCTCCTGAAATCTCAACACATATTTTTTTTCCGACCTTAATGATACTTTCAAGTAATGAGCAGTACACCAATCAAACTTGGATGCCCAGGTTTCGTTCTCCTAGGTTGATGCATTCGTTTGCAGTAACAGTTTGAATTTCTAGGTTTCACTCTGTTTTCTCCTATATTGACAGATGAAGTTAGAACTCTAAATCAAACACGGTTTGTGCTAGCTTCTTGAAACTTGACACAATAAAGTAGTTCTACGTTCTATCTCTAAGGTTTGTTTCCTCTTGATGTAGCCTAAAGCAGGGACTGGCGAATAACACTTATATTGAAAGGGGTTGCCAAACTTTCAAAAAACTAGAGTCTCCTGAAATCTCAACATATATTTTTTCATCCAATCTTCATGATACATTCAGGTAATGATCAGTACACCATTCCCGCTTGGATGCCCAAGTTTTGTTCTTCTAGGTTGAAGCATTCGTTTGCAGGAACAGTTTGAATTTTTAGGTTTCACTCTGGTTTCTCCTATATTGACAGATGCAGTTAGAACTTTATATCAAACACGGTTTGTGCTAGCTACTTGAAACATGACACAATAAAGTAGTTCTACGTTCTATCCCTAAGGTTTGTTTCCTCTTGATGTAGCCTTAAGCAGAGACTGGCGAATAACACATTCAATGAAAGGCGTTGTTAGGCTGCCAAAAAACTACAGTCTCCTGAAATCTCATCATATATTTTTTCTTCTGACCTTCATGATACTTTCAAGTAATGAGCAGTGCACCAATCAAACTTGGATGCCCAAGTTTCGTTCTCCTAGGTTGAAGCATTCGTTTGCAGAAACAGTTTGAATTTTTAGGTTTCACACTGTTTTGTCCTATATTGACTGATGCAGTTCGAACTCTAAATCAAACACGGTTTGTGCTAGCTTCTTGAAACTTGACAAAATACTGTAGTTCTACGTTCTATCTCTAAGGTTTGTTTCCTCTTGATGTAGCCTAATGCAGGGACTGGCGAATAACACTTTTATTGAAAGGGGTTGCCAAACTTCCAAAAACTAGAGTCTTCTGAAATCTCAACATATATTTTTTCATCCAATCTTCATGATACTTTCAAGTAATGATCAGTACACCAATCCCACTTGGATGCTCAAGTTTCATTCTCCTACGTGGAAGCATTCGTTTGCAGTAACAGTTTGAAATTTTAGGTTTCACTCTGTTTTCTCCTATATTGACAAATGTAGTTCAACTCTAAATCAAACACGGTTTGGGCTAGCTTCTTGAAACTTGACACAATAAAGTAATTCTACATTCTATCCCAAAGGTTTGTTTCCTCTTGATGTAGCCTTCAGCACAGACTGGCGAATAACACTTACAATGAAAGGCGTTGTTAGGCTGCCAAAAAACTAGAGTATCCTGAAATCTCAACACATATTTTTTTTCCGACCTTAATGATACTTTCAAGTAATGAGCAGTACACCAATCAAACTTGGATGCCCAAGTTTCGTTCTCCTAGGTTGATGCATTCGTTTGCAGTAACAGTTTGAATTTCTAGGTTTCACTCTGTTTTCTCCTATATTGACAGATGCAGCTAGAACTCTAAATCAAACACGGTTTGTGCTAGCTTCTTGAAACTTGACACAATAAAGTAGTTCTATGTTCTATCTCTAAGGTTTGTTTCCTCTTGATGTAGCCTAAAGCAGGGACTGGCGAATAACACTTATATTGAAAGGGTTGCCAAACTTTCAAAAAACTAGAGTCTCCTGAAATCTCAACATATATTTTTTCATCCAATCTTCATGATACTTTCAAGTAATGATCAGTACTACATTCCCACTTGGATGCCCAAGTTTTGTTCTTCTAGGTTGAAGCATTCGTTTTCAGGAACAGTTTGAATTTTTAGGTTTCACTCTGGTTTCTCCTATATTGACAAATGTAGTTCAAACTCTAAATCATACACGGTTTGGGCTAGCTTCTTGAAACTTGACACAATAAAGTAGTTCTACATTCTATCCTAAAGGTTTGTTTCCTCTTGATGTAGCCTTCAGCACAGACTGGCGAATAACACTTACAATGACAGGCGTTGTTAGGCTGCCAAAAAACTAGAGTCTCCTGAAATCTCAACACATATTTTTTTTCCGACCTTAATGATACTTTCAAGTAATGAGCAGTACACCAATCAAACTTGGATGCCCAAGTTTCATTCTCCTAGGTTGATGCATTCGTTTGCAGTAACAGTTTTGAATTTCTAGGTTTCACTCTGTTTTCTCCTATAT
>NW_027515604.1:0-74789 GCF_048772815.1 Callospermophilus lateralis
TATGTTTGTAAATAGATAGACAGATAGATATACAGGAATCAAAAATCTGAAAACGGTCCGGAAGTGTACATTTCAATAACTTACAATGTCAGTAGTGGGGGATTGATAGCAGATCAAGAAGACTGTGTCTGCATGCGAAATGGTTCAATTTTTGAAAGAGTTTTTTAAATGAAAATGGACAAAAAAATTGAAAGGGTTACAGTAAGTGTTGAGGAGTGACTTGGCCAAAGGAGCACAGAGGTGAGAAAGAATTAAGTAGAGTTCAATAGAACCAGGTATAATTTCTGTACACATGACTCCATGAACAGGAGCAAAGGGGACACTTAAAGAAATCATAGGACTAAGGAGAGATCAGGATTAGGAGGGTTTGTACTAGTCTAGAAATGCTGACCTGAAAACCAATTAAGTTTTCCACTCCTTCTTTGGAGGAACATTAGCTGTGCCGTGCTTTTCAAAAATGACTTGTCATAACTGATTTATGCCCATGTTAGCAACTCTTCTGAAATTACTTTGAAAGTAGACTAATGTGAGAGTTTCTCTTTAGAGATAATTCAAGTTACTTGCATAGGAAGTGGCAGCAGGTCTGGGGATGTTGTAGCTCAGTGGCAGTGACCTTGCCTAGCTTGGGGCTGGCCTGCCATGGACTTTCACCCCAAACACTTGCAAGAAAAGAAAAGGGAGGGAAGGGAGAGAGAAAGTTGGAAGGGAGGAAGGCAAAGTTGGAGGGATGCAGGGAGGTAGAAAAGAAGGAAGAAGAAAAGGGGAAAACCCAGGAAGGGAGGAAGGAAGCAAGGAAGGTAGGAAATAGGGAGAGCACAAGGGCAGGGAAAGGACTGAGTCACTCAAACAAAAGGCAAGGGACACAAAGACCAATAGAGGCCATAAAAGCTGTTTGAACAGTTTAGCCAGCTTTAGAATTTGAGTGACATCAAACTGAATGTTATTATGACTGGATGGAATCTTCCTACTAACCCCGCCTTGGCCTGGCCTAAACCAAATCAAGGGGTGGGTGGCATGGAGAGGAATTCTCTCTGGCTGGAGTGGGAGGGACCGAAACCTGTGGCACATGAGGATGCACTGGGTAGGGAAGCGGACAAGACTCCCCTGATGGGCAGTTGAGCACAACAAGGCTCCTGGGAGCCTTTGATCATGGCTCCCACCGCCATACGCCCACCACCCACCATACGCTCAGCCCCTGAAGGGGATCACAGTGGTCTGCTCCGTTGCCTGGTGCAGGTTGGAGTTCCTGACCAAACACCTGAGTGTCCACAGCCTGTGTTGGCCTGCCTGGGCAGGCTGTGGTTGTGGTGGCAAGAGCCAAAGCTGTCTTGGCGTGATGGAGGAGCCAAGGGCTGCCTCTCAGCCATCCTAGTGGGTGGTTCTGGAAGAAGCACCCAGGGTTGTGGCAGCATTGTCCGAAGACATGAAGCCAGGCCATCTTCCTTATGGCTTTCCTTGGGAGTTGGTGATGTGTACAGCTCTTGGATTTTTTGCTGTTCTCTCACTTTTCTGGAGAGGTTTTCAGTCGGTTCGTAGCAGGCTTTACGTGGGAAGAGAAAAAAGGCTGGCTCTAAATCTTGCTGGACTTATTGAGGCAAAATGTGGACTTCTTGAAAAAGTGAGCCTTGTTGAAAAAGAACATGAAGGCTTAGAATCATCTTTAAAGGATTGCAGGTTTGAGAAGGGTTCAAGAGAAGCACAACAGCTGGAGGCAACCGACGAAAAGCTGCATAGGCCCGAATCCAGCCATGGCGTTGAAATGCTCTTTCTAGAAGAAGAGCTCAAAGCACAGAAGGCTCAACATGGTCAACAGGATGAAACGATGGCGCATCTATCAAGAAGGATACAGTCCCTCCAAGGTGAATCTGAATCCCTCAGATCACAAATAGCTGAAGCTAAAACAAACTGGAGACTCTTTCAAGTGAATGAGGAAGAACTGAAGCTGGCAATCAAAGAGGTTTTGAATGAAGGATCCCTACTTCCGCCAACGCAGAGACCAACAATACAAGGAGAAGCTGAAGCACAGAGGCAACAAGGAGGTGTCCAATATAAAGCAAAAATCATATTAGAGGACTCTAAAGTAGCTGGAGAACAAGTTCTAAGGGACACAGAAAATCACATGGAGTCTCTGAGTGAATGCTTGCTGAAGATGAAGGATAGATCTTCTCCAAGCCTGGGAGCCCAAAGGGATGGTGGTCACCTGGAACTGGGAAAGACGAGTGAACCCGAAATTGGTGCTCACTTGGAGGATGAGTCCAAAGGAGCTTTGAGGAACCTGGTTTATGGTGATAAGCTAAAGGCCTCCTTAGAAATCTTGGAAGGAGGAAGAAATCAAAAATGTACTTTCTCATCTGAAGTGGAGAAAACCACGGAAGACCTTACAGAACACCTTAAAAGTCTGCAGACTGAACAGGCATCCTTGCAGTCCGAAAATGCACAGCTGCAAAGTGAGAATGAGACCCTACAGAAGAACTTTAAAGTCATGATGGAACGCTGTCAAGAAAATATGATGAATCTGCACAGGAAATTAAGAGTGGAGGAAAACTGCCGTGTGGAGCAAAAGGAGAAACTTTCCAAAGTCGAAGAAAAGATGAGCCATACAATAAAAGAGCTGGAGACCTACAGAAAGAGAGCCCAATATCTTGAAGAACAATTGCAGAGTACCATTCGTTCCTGTCTGGGGAAGATTACTTCCTCCGAGAAAGAAGCAGATGCTAGTGAGTTGGCAGCTCGGATTGCTGAAAGAAACCTCAGTTATTTCAGGAAACAAAATGCACGCAACAGACAGAAATTAACTGAGAAGGAGCTTAGATTTGAACTTGTAGAAAAAGATCCCTATGATGCACTGGATGTTTCCAACTCAGCAATGGGCAGAAAGCCTTCTCCAAATGGGCCCTCACCAATAGGTCACCCTTCATCTGAAAGGAGACCTCCTCATTTTGAAAAGAGTGGTCCACTCACACTCTCACCTTTCACTCCAGTGGGAGGAGGAAGAGGGTCAAGGGGCCCTGGAGAATCCTCTGGACCATGCGACTAGCAGTAAAGGAAGAGAATCCAGCTGTCATAAGTTCACTGATTTTCAGAGAGCACCTTCTCAGACTGGGCCCCTCTCTCCTCCAGGGGAACAGGCCAGCAGGCTGATGATCCCTCCGCCAGGCCAACCATATTCTTCTGATGCACGTCTTCCTCTACAAAGGCAAGATAGGTTTTACTCAAATTGTGGTAGACCATCGGGACCAGCAGAACACAGAATTCCTAATATGCCTCCTTTGGACTCTGATGTGCCTGATTCACCTCTCCATGCTGAAAACCAAGCAACTGGCTCTGGCTCTGTGTTGGCACCTTTCCCTCCAGTCAGAGGTGCCTTGTTTCCAGTTGACCCAAGGAGTCAGTTCATGAGAAGAGGACCTTTTTTTTCCTCCACCTCTCCCAGGAAACTTGTCTGGGAACCTGGAGGTTATTTTCCACCTGAACCGCCACCCACTCCATTTCCAATGCGAAGTGTCTATGCAGGGAGGGGGTTTTCCTCACAAAATCTTCCCCCAAGAGCTGGAATTCAGCCCTCTTCACCCCCATTCTGAAAGTACAAGTGAGTTGCCTGAAGGGTTCCTTCCACCTGCAAATGAGCCTGTTACTCAACATCCAGAACCAAACAAGAAACCTCATGCTGTTGCTCTCTCTTCAAATGTAATTTGACTTATCTCTCATTTTTAGTTTTTAAGTAACTGCTTTTAGTTCAGTAATTGACTATACTTTGGCTCCAATTGAAGCTCAATGAAACAATAATTCTTAAGATAGTATTTTGTAAATAAAGATGGTTTACGTAAGAATCTTATGAGTAAATTATTCCTATTTTATGTTATTCCAGAGAACGGCATTTAATCTGATGAAGCCACTCTTACATAAACAAGAATGGGAGTTCTAGGTCCTTGTAATCTAGCTGATGGAAATATCTTTTAAACTCCAAACAAAGAAGTGTATTTAGTATGACTGTAGCAATTGTAAAGTGACTTTAGGCTTAATGAAAAAGTGTCACTGATTTAGAGACTGGTTGGGCATTTCAGCTAGTTTTTCCATATCAAAATAACTAGAGCATGGGAGGACTAAAGGAGAGAACACAACTAAACATGTCAAGGAAACAGGAGATCTCAACTACAAAGAAAAATGAAGACCTTTTTTTATATTGGTTGCTTAAAACCTTACATAGCTCTTGAGATACCATATTTCCTACATTAGATTCAAGTGAGTTATGAACTCCCATTTTGACCCCATATACAGATTGCACAATCACATTGTTTACACATCCACGTTTTTACAAAATGCCATGTTAGTAACTGTTGTATTCTGCTACCTTTTCTAGCCTCTACTATCCCCCCTCTCCTGCCCTCCCATCTTCTCTCTCTATCCCGTCTGCTGTAATTTAACGTTTGGGAATTGGAAACCACACTTTAAACTCACTCTCCTCCCCTTTTTCCCTTCTGTCAAATTTCTCATCATCTTCTTCTATTTCTCCTCCTCCTCCTCCTCTTCCTCCTCCTCCTTTTACCTTTAATTCATTCATCATACACTCATGCATTGGTTCATTCATTCCTTTCACGTATGGTGTTGGCGATCCAACTCAGGACCTTTGAAAGTGTGAAGCCAGCACTCTAGTGCTGAGCCAAAACCCCAGCACCTGTCTTTTTGATTTTATGACTGTTTATATGAAATTCAGAGTCGCATTCTGCTATGGTTCACTGATATGTGGATTGACCTAGTCCTTGTTTTCTGGGAGACTTTTGGAAAATATACATGAATTATTAGGAGGTTGAAATGAAGAAACAAAGAGGAAATTCCCCAATTTCTTATTCTTAGATTCCATACTCTGACTCTGCCTACCTACTGTAAAAACTTTTAAACTCGTACTCCCCATTTCTATATCATTGCCAACAAGTGAACGTTCACTGCCCTACAACAAACCAGAGAACTCACATTGAACCATGTTTCCCCAGTAGAGACCAAGACACAATACTTATTAAAAAAATACCCTAGTTATGAATCAGTAGGTAAAGCTTTATTTGAGTGTTAAATGTGCTCTAATTATGTGTTTGTGTGTGTGTTGATGTGTGTGGTGTGTGGGTGTGTGTGCTTGTGTGTAAAACAAGCACTGAGGTGTAAAATAAATGCAGGATTGCAACGGCCTTCTTAAAAATAAGAAGCAACTTTATCACATTTGAAGCCCAGTGAAGAATCTGCCTGATACTTAACCTACACTTAATTGAAATGTGAAAACTTCAGGCCTAGAAAAACAAAGCCAACATACATACTGAATCTAATCAGTCTGTCTCACCTGTTTTCTAATCACTCCTTTATATAAACCTAAATTGCCAGCATAAAACATCAGTTGTTCTAAACGAATGGACGGATGTCCCCCGTCATGGGCTGTGTAAAATACATGGAGGATCTGGCACTGCTTGTTATCTAGAATGACTTCTGCCTGAACTACTATTGGAGAATGGTTGCTGATATACTGCGGTTCTTATACCAGTAAACTGGAATGAAGGTAATTTCAGGCTGCAAAGGAATCAATTGATTTTACTAACTGGTTTTTGGAAAACACTGCCATGAAAAATTATCAATATGTTCATAAAGGCATCTACATGTCTCTTCACAAGGGTTTTACTCAATGGGGGAGGTGGTGAGGTCTGGATATAACTGAACTGTCCATCAGTAGGTAGAACAATATAATGGGAATCAGAGTGCACATTCCGGTTTGAACTCAATCTAGGTAACATGGATTCATCTCTGTGTAATAGGCCTGCTTCTGGAAAACACAATGTAGAGCTCCAAAAGCAGAACGATTCTTTCAGAATACCATGTTATGTTTGTAAATAGATAGACAGATAGATATACAGGAATCAAAAATCTGAAAACGGTGGGGAAGTGTACATTTCAATAACTTACAATGTCAGTAGTGGGGGATTGATAGCAGATCAAGAAGACTGTGTCTGCATGCGAAATGGTTCAATTTTTGAAAGAGTTTTTTAAATGAAAATGGACAAAAAAATTGAAAGGGTTACAGTAAGTGTTGAGGAGTGACTTGGCCAAAGGAGCACAGAGGTGAGAAAGAATTAAGTAGAGTTCAATAGAACCAGGTATAATTTCTGTACACATGACTCCATGAACAGGAGCAAAGGGGACACTTAAAGAAATCATAGGACTAAGGAGAGATCAGGATTAGGAGGGTTTGTACTAGTCTAGAAATGCTGACCTGAAAACCAATTAAGTTTTCCACTCCTTCTTTGGAGGAACATTAGCTGTGCCGTGCTTTTCAAAAATGACTTGTCATAACTGATTTATGCCCATGTTAGCAACTCTTCTGAAATTACTTTGAAAGTAGACTAATGTGAGAGTTTCTCTTTAGAGATAATTCAAGTTACTTGCATAGGAAGTGGCAGCAGGTCTGGGGATGTTGTAGCTCAGTGGCAGTGACCTTGCCTAGCTTGGGGCTGGCCTGCCATGGACTTTCACCCCAAACACTTGCAAGAAAAGAAAAGGGAGGGAAGGGAGAGAGAAAGTTGGAAGGGAGGAAGGCAAAGTTGGAGGGATGCAGGGAGGTAGAAAAGAAGGAAGAAGAAAAGGGGAAAACCCAGGAAGGGAGGAAGGAAGCAAGGAAGGTAGGAAATAGGGAGAGCACAAGGGCAGGGAAAGGACTGAGTCACTCAAACAAAAGGCAAGGGACACAAAGACCAATAGAGGCCATAAAAGCTGTTTGAACAGTTTAGCCAGCTTTAGAATTTGAGTGACATCAAACTGAATGTTATTATGACTGGATGGAATCTTCCTACTAACCCCGCCTTGGCCTGGCCTAAACCAAATCAAGGGGTGGGTGGCATGGAGAGGAATTCTCTCTGGCTGGAGTGGGAGGGACCGAAACCTGTGGCACATGAGGATGCACTGGGTAGGGAAGCGGACAAGACTCCCCTGATGGGCAGTTGAGCACAACAAGGCTCCTGGGAGCCTTTGATCATGGCTCCCACCGCCATACGCCCACCACCCACCATACGCTCAGCCCCTGAAGGGGATCACAGTGGTCTGCTCCGTTGCCTGGTGCAGGTTGGAGTTCCTGACCAAACACCTGAGTGTCCACAGCCTGTGTTGGCCTGCCTGGGCAGGCTGTGGTTGTGGTGGCAAGAGCCAAAGCTGTCTTGGCGTGATGGAGGAGCCAAGGGCTGCCTCTCAGCCATCCTAGTGGGTGGTTCTGGAAGAAGCACCCAGGGTTGTGGCAGCATTGTCCGAAGACATGAAGCCAGGCCATCTTCCTTATGGCTTTCCTTGGGAGTTGGTGATGTGTACAGCTCTTGGATTTTTTGCTGTTCTCTCACTTTTCTGGAGAGGTTTTCAGTCGGTTCGTAGCAGGCTTTACGTGGGAAGAGAAAAAAGGCTGGCTCTAAATCTTGCTGGACTTATTGAGGCAAAATGTGGACTTCTTGAAAAAGTGAGCCTTGTTGAAAAAGAACATGAAGGCTTAGAATCATCTTTAAAGGATTGCAGGTTTGAGAAGGGTTCAAGAGAAGCACAACAGCTGGAGGCAACCGACGAAAAGCTGCATAGGCCCGAATCCAGCCATGGCGTTGAAATGCTCTTTCTAGAAGAAGAGCTCAAAGCACAGAAGGCTCAACATGGTCAACAGGATGAAACGATGGCGCATCTATCAAGAAGGATACAGTCCCTCCAAGGTGAATCTGAATCCCTCAGATCACAAATAGCTGAAGCTAAAACAAACTGGAGACTCTTTCAAGTGAATGAGGAAGAACTGAAGCTGGCAATCAAAGAGGTTTTGAATGAAGGATCCCTACTTCCGCCAACGCAGAGACCAACAATACAAGGAGAAGCTGAAGCACAGAGGCAACAAGGAGGTGTCCAATATATAGCAAAAATCATATTAGAGGACTCTAAAGTAGCTGGAGAACAAGTTCTAAGGGACACAGAAAATCACATGGAGTCTCTGAGTGAATGCTTGCTGAAGATGAAGGATAGATCTTCTCCAAGCCTGGGAGCCCAAAGGGATGGTGGTCACCTGGAACTGGGAAAGACGAGTGAACCCGAAATTGGTGCTCACTTGGAGGATGAGTCCAAAGGAGCTTTGAGGAACCTGGTTTATGGTGATAAGCTAAAGGCCTCCTTAGAAATCTTGGAAGGAGGAAGAAATCAAAAATGTACTTTCTCATCTGAAGTGGAGAAAACCACGGAAGACCTTACAGAACACCTTAAAAGTCTGCAGACTGAACAGGCATCCTTGCAGTCCGAAAATGCACAGCTGCAAAGTGAGAATGAGACCCTACAGAAGAACTTTAAAGTCATGATGGAACGCTGTCAAGAAAATATGATGAATCTGCACAGGAAATTAAGAGTGGAGGAAAACTGCCGTGTGGAGCAAAAGGAGAAACTTTCCAAAGTCGAAGAAAAGATGAGCCATACAATAAAAGAGCTGGAGACCTACAGAAAGAGAGCCCAATATCTTGAAGAACAATTGCAGAGTACCATTCGTTCCTGTCTGGGGAAGATTACTTCCTCCGAGAAAGAAGCAGATGCTAGTGAGTTGGCAGCTCGGATTGCTGAAAGAAACCTCAGTTATTTCAGGAAACAAAATGCACGCAACAGACAGAAATTAACTGAGAAGGAGCTTAGATTTGAACTTGTAGAAAAAGATCCCTATGATGCACTGGATGTTTCCAACTCAGCAATGGGCAGAAAGCCTTCTCCAAATGGGCCCTCACCAATAGGTCACCCTTCATCTGAAAGGAGACCTCCTCATTTTGAAAAGAGTGGTCCACTCACACTCTCACCTTTCACTCCAGTGGGAGGAGGAAGAGGGTCAAGGGGCCCTGGAGAATCCTCTGGACCATGCGACTAGCAGTAAAGGAAGAGAATCCAGCTGTCATAAGTTCACTGATTTTCAGAGAGCACCTTCTCAGACTGGGCCCCTCTCTCCTCCAGGGGAACAGGCCAGCAGGCTGATGATCCCTCCGCCAGGCCAACCATATTCTTCTGATGCACGTCTTCCTCTACAAAGGCAAGATAGGTTTTACTCAAATTGTGGTAGAGCATCGGGACCAGCAGAACACAGAATTCCTAATATGCCTCCTTTGGACTCTGATGTGCCTGATTCACCTCTCCATGCTGAAAACCAAGCAACTGGCTCTGGCTCTGTGTTGGCACCTTTCCCTCCAGTCAGAGGTGCCTTGTTTCCAGTTGACCCAAGGAGTCAGTTCATGAGAAGAGGACCTTTTTTTTCCTCCACCTCTCCCAGGAAACTTGTCTGGGAACCTGGAGATTATTTTCCACCTGACCCGCCACCCACTCCATTTCCAATACGAAGTGTCTATGCAGGGAGGGGGTTTGTCCTCACAAAATCTTCCCCCAAGAGCTGGAATTCAGCCCTCTTCACCCCCATTCTGAAAGTACAAGTGAGTTGCCTGAAGGGTTCCTTCCACCTGCAAATGAGCCTGTTACTCAACATCCAGAACCAAACAAGAAACCTCATGCTGTTGCTCTCTCTTCAAATGTAATTTGACTTATCTCTCATTTTTAGTTTTTAAGTAACTGCTTTTAGTTCAGTAATTGACTATACTTTGGCTCCAATTGAAGCTCAATGAAACAATAATTCTTAAGATAGTATTTTGTAAATAAAGATGGTTTACGTAAGAATCTTATGAGTAAATTATTCCTATTTTATGTTATTCCAGAGAACGGCATTTAATCTGATGAAGCCACTCTTACATAAACAAGAATGGGAGTTCTAGGTCCTTGTAATCTAGCTGTTGGAAATATCTTTTAAACTCCAAACAAAGAAGTGTATTTAGTATGACTGTAGCAATTGTAAAGTGACTTTAGGCTTAATGAAAAAGTGTCACTGATTTAGAGACTGGTTGGGCATTTCAGCTAGTTTTTCCATATCAGAATAACTAGAGCATGGGAGGACTAAAGGAGAGAACACAACTAAACATGTCAAGGAAACAGGAGATCTCAACTACAAAGAAAAATGAAGACCTTTTTTTATATTGGTTGCTTAAAACCTTACATAGCTCTTGAGATACCATATTTCCTACATTAGATTCAAGTGAGTTATGAACTCCCATTTTGACCCCATATACAGATTGCACAATCACATTGTTTACACATCCACGTTTTTACAAAATGCCATGTTAGTAACTGTTGTATTCTGCTACCTTTTCTAGCCTCTACTATCCCCCCTCTCCTGCCCTCCCATCTTCTCTCTCTATCCCGTCTGCTGTAATTTAACGTTTGGGAATTGGAAACCACACTTTAAACTCACTCTCCTCCTCTTTTTCCCTTCTGTCAAATTTCTCATCATCTTCTTCTATTTCTCCTCCTCCTCCTCCTCTTCCTCCTCCTCCTTATACCTTTAATTCATTCATCATACACTCATGCATTGGTTCATTCATTCCTTTCACGTATGGTGTTGGCGATCCAACTCAGGACCTTTGAAAGTGTGAAGCCAGCACTCTAGTGCTGAGCCAAAACCCCAGCACCTGTCTTTTTGATTTTATGACTGTTTATATGAAATTCAGAGTCGCATTCTGCTATGGTTCACTGATATGTGGATTGACCTAGTCCTTGTTTTCTGGGAGACTTTTGGAAAATATACATGAATTATTAGGAGGTTGAAATGAAGAAACAAAGAGGAAATTCCCCAATTTCTTATTCTTAGATTCCATACTCTGACTCTGCCTACCTACTGTAAAAACTTTTAAACTCGTACTCCCCATTTCTATATCATTGCCAACAAGTGAACGTTCACTGCCCTACAACAAACCAGAGAACTCACATTGAACCATGTTTCCCCAGTAGAGACCAAGACACAATACTTATTAAAAAAATACCCTAGTTATGAATCAGTAGGTAAAGCTTTATTTGAGTGTTAAATGTGCTCTAATTATGTGTTTGTGTGTGTGTTGATGTGTGTGGTGTGTGGGTGTGTGTGCTTGTGTGTAAAACAAGCACTGAGGTGTAAAATAAATGCAGGATTGCAACGGCCTTCTTAAAAATAAGAAGCAACTTTATCACATTTGAAGCCCAGTGAAGAATCTGCCTGATACTTAACCTACACTTAATTGAAATGTGAAAAC
Organism: Callospermophilus lateralis; assembly: GCF_048772815.1. Taxonomy (NCBI): domain Eukaryota; kingdom Metazoa; phylum Chordata; class Mammalia; order Rodentia; family Sciuridae; genus Callospermophilus; species Callospermophilus lateralis. The sequence continues at coordinate 11,133 of NW_027515604.1, forward strand.
TTCAGGCCTAGAAAAACAAAGCCAACATACATACTGAATCTAATCAGTCTGTCTCACCTGTTTTCTAATCACTCCTTTAAATAAACCTAATTTGCCAGCATAAAACATCAGTTGTTCTAAACGAATGGACGGATGTCCCCCGTCATGGGCTGTGTAAAATACATGGAGGATCCGGCACTGCTTGTTATCTAGAATGACTTCTGCCTGAACTACTATTGGAGAATGGTTGCTGATATACTGCGGTTCTTATACCAGTAAACTGAAATGAAGGTAATTTCAGGCTGCAAAGGAATCAATTGATTTTACTAACTGGTTTTTGGAAAACACTGCCATGAAAAATTATCAATATGTTCATAAAGGCATCTACATGTCTCTTCACAAGGGTTTTACTCAATGGGGGAGGTGGTGAGGTCTGGATATAACTGAACTGTCCATCAGTAGGTAGAACAATATAATGGGAATCAGAGTGCACATTCCGGTTTGAACTCAATCTAGGTAACATGGATTCATCTCTGTGTAATAGGCCTGCTTCTGGAAAACACAATGTAGAGCTCCAAAAGCAGAACGATTCTTTCAGAATACCATGTTATGTTTGTAAATAGATAGACAGATAGATATACAGGAATCAAAAATCTGAAAACGGTCCGGAAGTGTACATTTCAATAACTTACAATGTCAGTAGTGGGGGATTGATAGCAGATCAAGAAGACTGTGTCTGCATGCGAAATGGTTCAATTTTTGAAAGAGTTTTTTAAATGAAAATGGACAAAAAAATTGAAAGGGTTACAGTAAGTGTTGAGGAGTGACTTGGCCAAAGGAGCACAGAGGTGAGAAAGAATTAAGTAGAGTTCAATAGAACCAGGTATAATTTCTGTACACATGACTCCATGAACAGGAGCAAAGGGGACACTTAAAGAAATCATAGGACTAAGGAGAGATCAGGATTAGGAGGGTTTGTACTAGTCTAGAAATGCTGACCTGAAAACCAATTAAGTTTTCCACTCCTTCTTTGGAGGAACATTAGCTGTGCCGTGCTTTTCAAAAATGACTTGTCATAACTGATTTATGCCCATGTTAGCAACTCTTCTGAAATTACTTTGAAAGTAGACTAATGTGAGAGTTTCTCTTTAGAGATAATTCAAGTTACTTGCATAGGAAGTGGCAGCAGGTCTGGGGATGTTGTAGCTCAGTGGCAGTGACCTTGCCTAGCTTGGGGCTGGCCTGCCATGGACTTTCACCCCAAACACTTGCAAGAAAAGAAAAGGGAGGGAAGGGAGAGAGAAAGTTGGAAGGGAGGAAGGCAAAGTTGGAGGGATGCAGGGAGGTAGAAAAGAAGGAAGAAGAAAAGGGGAAAACCCAGGAAGGGAGGAAGGAAGCAAGGAAGGTAGGAAATAGGGAGAGCACAAGGGCAGGGAAAGGACTGAGTCACTCAAACAAAAGGCAAGGGACACAAAGACCAATAGAGGCCATAAAAGCTGTTTGAACAGTTTAGTCAGCTTTAGAATTTGAGTGACATCAAACTGAATGTTATTATGACTGGATGGAATCTTCCTACTAACCCCGCCTTGGCCTGGCCTAAACCAAATCAAGGGGTGGGTGGCATGGAGAGGAATTCTCTCTGGCTGGAGTGGGAGGGACCGAAACCTGTGGCACATGAGGATGCACTGGGTAGGGAAGCGGACAAGACTCCCCTGATGGGCAGTTGAGCACAACAAGGCTCCTGGGAGCCTTTGATCATGGCTCCCACCGCCATACGCCCACCACTCACCATATGCTCAGCCCCTGAAGGGGATCACAGTGGTCTGCTCCGTTGCCTGGTGCAGGTTGGAGTTCCTGACCAAACACCTGAGTGTCCACAGCCTGTGTTGGCCTGCCTGGGCAGGCTGTGGTTGTGGTGGCAAGAGCCAAAGCTGTCTTGGCGTGATGGAGGAGCCAAGGGCTGCCTCTCAGCCATCCTAGTGGGTGGTTCTGGAAGAAGCACCCAGGGTTGTGGCAGCATTGTCCGAAGACATGAAGCCAGGCCATCTTCCTTATGGCTTTCCTTGGGAGTTGGTGATGTGTACAGCTCTTGGATTTTTTGCTGTTCTCTCACTTTTCTGGAGAGGTTTTCAGTCGGTTCGTAGCAGGCTTTACGTGGGAAGAGAAAAAAGGCTGGCTCTAAATCTTGCTGGACTTATTGAGGCAAAATGTGGACTTCTTGAAAAATTGAGCCTTGTTGAAAAAGAACATGAAGGCTTAGAATCATCTTTAAAGGATTGCAGGTTTGAGAAGGGTTCAAGAGAAGCACAACAGCTGGAGGCAACCGACGAAAAGCTGCATAGGCCCGAATCCAGCCATGGCGTTGAAATGCTCTTTCTAGAAGAAGAGCTCAAAGCACAGAAGGCTCAACATGGTCAACAGGATGAAACGATGGCGCATCTATCAAGAAGGATACAGTCCCTCCAAGGTGAATCTGAATCCCTCAGATCACAAATAGCTGAAGCTAAAACAAACTGGAGACTCTTTCAAGTGAATGAGGAAGAACTGAAGCTGGCAATCAAAGAGGTTTTGAATGAAGGATCCCTACTTCCGCCAACGCAGAGACCAACAATACAAGGAGAAGCTGAAGCACAGAGGCAACAAGGAGGTGTCCAATATAAAGCAAAAATCATATTAGAGGACTCTAAAGTAGCTGGAGAACAAGTTCTAAGGGACACAGAAAATCACATGGAGTCTCTGAGTGAATGCTTGCTGAAGATGAAGGATAGATCTTCTCCAAGCCTGGGAGCCCAAAGGGATGGTGGTCACCTGGAACTGGGAAAGACGAGTGAACCCGAAATTGGTGCTCACTTGGAGGATGAGTCCAAAGGAGCTTTGAGGAACCTGGTTTATGGTGATAAGCTAAAGGCCTCCTTAGAAATCTTGGAAGGAGGAAGAAATCAAAAATGTACTTTCTCATCTGAAGTGGAGAAAACCACGGAAGACCTTACAGAACACCTTAAAAGTCTGCAGACTGAACAGGCATCCTTGCAGTCCGAAAATGCACAGCTGCAAAGTGAGAATGAGACCCTACAGAAGAACTTTAAAGTCATGATGGAACGCTGTCAAGAAAATATGATGAATCTGCACAGGAAATTAAGAGTGGAGGAAAACTGCCGTGTGGAGCAAAAGGAGAAACTTTCCAAAGTCGAAGAAAAGATGAGCCATACAATAAAAGAGCTGGAGACCTACAGAAAGAGAGCCCAATATCTTGAAGAACAATTGCAGAGTACCATTCGTTCCTGTCTGGGGAAGATTACTTCCTCCGAGAAAGAAGCAGATGCTAGTGAGTTGGCAGCTCGGATTGCTGAAAGAAACCTCAGTTATTTCAGGAAACAAAATGCACGCAACAGACAGAAATTAACTGAGAAGGAGCTTAGATTTGAACTTGTAGAAAAAGATCCCTATGATGCACTGGATGTTTCCAACTCAGCAATGGGCAGAAAGCCTTCTCCAAATGGGCCCTCACCAATAGGTCACCCTTCATCTGAAAGGAGACCTCCTCATTTTGAAAAGAGTGGTCCACTCACACTCTCACCTTTCACTCCAGTGGGAGGAGGAAGAGGGTCAAGGGGCCCTGGAGAATCCTCTGGACCATGCGACTAGCAGTAAAGGAAGAGAATCCAGCTGTCATAAGTTCACTGATTTTCAGAGAGCACCTTCTCAGACTGGGCCCCTCTCTCCTCCAGGGGAACAGGCCAGCAGGCTGATGATCCCTCCGCCAGGCCAACCATATTCTTCTGATGCACGTCTTCCTCTACAAAGGCAAGATAGGTTTTACTCAAATTGTGGTAGAGCATCGGGACCAGCAGAACACAGAATTCCTAATATGCCTCCTTTGGACTCTGATGTGCCTGATTCACCTCTCCATGCTGAAAACCAAGCAACTGGCTCTGGCTCTGTGTTGGCACCTTTCCCTCCAGTCAGAGGTGCCTTGTTTCCAGTTGACCCAAGGAGTCAGTTCATGAGAAGAGGACCTTTTTTTTCCTCCACCTCTCCCAGGAAACTTGTCTGGGAACCTGGAGATTATTTTCCACCTGACCCGCCACCCACTCCATTTCCAATACGAAGTGTCTATGCAGGGAGGGGGTTTGTCCTCACAAAATCTTCCCCCAAGAGCTGGAATTCAGCCCTCTTCACCCCCATTCTGAAAGTACAAGTGAGTTGCCTGAAGGGTTCCTTCCACCTGCAAATGAGCCTGTTACTCAACATCCAGAACCAAACAAGAAACCTCATGCTGTTGCTCTCTCTTTCAAATGTAATTTGACTTATCTCTCATTTTTAGTTTTTAAGTAACTGCTTTTAGTTCAGTAATTGACTATACTTTGGCTCCAATTGAAGCTCAATGAAACAATAATTCTTAAGATAGTATTTTGTAAATAAAGATGGTTTACGTAAGAATCTTATGAGTAAATTATTCCTATTTTATGTTATTCCAGAGAACGGCATTTAATCTGATGAAGCCACTCTTACATAAACAAGAATGGGAGTTCTAGGTCCTTGTAATCTAGCTGGTGGAAATATCTTTTAAACTCCAAACAAAGAAGTGTATTTAGTATGACTGTAGCAATTGTAAAGTGACTTTAGGCTTAATGAAAAAGTGTCACTGATTTAGAGACTGGTTGGGCATTTCAGCTAGTTTTTCCATATCAGAATAACTAGAGCATGGGAGGACTAAAGGAGAGAACACAACTAAACATGTCAAGGAAACAGGAGATCTCAACTACAAAGAAAAATGAAGACCTTTTTTTATATTGGTTGCTTAAAACCTTACATAGCTCTTGAGATACCATATTTCCTACATTAGATTCAAGTGAGTTATGAACTCCCATTTTGACCCCATATACAGATTGCACAATCACATTGTTTACACATCCACGTTTTTACAAAATGCCATGTTAGTAACTGTTGTATTCTGCTACCTTTTCTAGCCTCTACTATCCCCCCTCTCCTGCCCTCCCATCTTCTCTCTCTATCCCGTCTGCTGTAATTTAACGTTTGGGAATTGGAAACCACACTTTAAACTCACTCTCCTCCCCTTTTTCCCTTCTGTCAAATTTCTCATCATCTTCTTCTATTTCTCCTCCTCCTCCTCCTCTTCCTCCTCCTCCTTATACCTTTAATTCATTCATCATACACTCATGCATTGGTTCATTCATTCCTTTCACGTATGGTGTTGGGGATCCAACTCAGGACCTTTGAAAGTGTGAAGCCAGCACTCTAGTGCTGAGCCAAAACCCCAGAACCTGTCTTTTTGATTTTATGACTGTTTATATGAAATTCAGAGTCGCATTCTGCTATGGTTCACTGATATGTGGATTGACCTAGTCCTTGTTTTCTGGGAGACTTTTGGAAAATATACATGAATTATTAGGAGGTTGAAATGAAGAAACAAAGAGGAAATTCCCCAATTTCTTATTCTTAGATTCCATACTCTGACTCTGCCTACCTACTGTAAAAACTTTTAAACTCGTACTCCCCATTTCAATATCATTGCCAACAAGTGAACGTTCACTGCCCTACAACAAACCAGAGAACTCACATTGAACCATGTTTCCCCAGTAGAGACCAAGACACAATACTTATTAAAAAAATACCCTAGTTATGAATCAGTAGGTAAAGCTTTATTTGAGTGTTAAATGTGCTCTAATTATGTGTTTGTGTGTGTGTTGATGTGTGTGGTGTGTGGGTGTGTGTGCTTGTGTGTAAAACAAGCACTGAGGTGTAAAATAAATGCAGGATTGCAACAGCCTTCTTAAAAATAAGAAGCAACTTTATCACATTTGAAGCCCAGTGAAGAATCTGCCTGATACTTAACCTACACTTAATTGAAATGTGAAAACTTCAGGCCTAGAAAAACAAAGCCAACATACATACTGAATCTAATCAGTCTGTCTCACCTGTTTTCTAATCACTCCTTTAAATAAACCTAAATTGCCAGCATAAAACATCAGTTGTTCTAAACGAATGGACGGATGTCCCCCGTCATGGGCTGTGTAAAATACATGGAGGATCCGGCACTGCTTGTTATCTAGAATGACTTCTGCCTGAACTACTATTGGAGAATGGTTGCTGATATACTGCGGTTCTTATACCAGTAAACTGGAATGAAGGTAATTTCAGGCTGCAAAGGAATCAATTGATTTTACTAACTGGTTTTTGGAAAACACTGCCATGAAAAATTATCAATATGTTCATAAAGGCATCTACATGTCTCTTCACAAGGGTTTTACTCAATGGGGGAGGTGGTGAGGTCTGGATATAACTGAACTGTCCATCAGTAGGTAGAACAATATAATGGGAATCAGAGTGCACATTCCGGTTTGAACTCAATCTAGGTAACATGGATTCATCTCTGTGTAATAGGCCTGCTTCTGGAAAACACAATGTAGAGCTCCAAAAGCAGAACGATTCTTTCAGAATACCATGTTATGTTTGTAAATAGATAGACAGATAGATATACAGGAATCAAAAATCTGAAAACGGTGGGGAAGTGTACATTTCAATAACTTACAATGTCAGTAGTGGGGGATTGATAGCAGATCAAGAAGACTGTGTCTGCATGCGAAATGGTTCAATTTTTGAAAGAGTTTTTTAAATGAAAATGGACAAAAAAAATTGAAAGGGTTACAGTAAGTGTTGAGGAGTGACTTGGCCAAAGGAGCACAGAGGTGAGAAAGAATTAAGTAGAGTTCAATAGAACCAGGTATAATTTCTGTACACATGACTCCATGAACAGGAGCAAAGGGGACACTTAAAGAAATCATAGGACTAAGGAGAGATCAGGATTAGGAGGGTTTGTACTAGTCTAGAAATGCTGACCTGAAAACCAATTAAGTTTTCCACTCCTTCTTTGGAGGAACACTAGCTGTGCCGTGCTTTTCAAAAATGACTTGTCATAACTGATTTATGCCCATGTTAGCAACTCTTCTGAAATTACTTTGAAAGTAGACTAATGTGAGAGTTTCTCTTTAGAGATAATTCAAGTTACTTGCATAGGAAGTGGCAGCAGGTCTGGGGATGTTGTAGCTCAGTGGCAGTGACCTTGCCTAGCTTGGGGCTGGCCTGCCATGGACTTTCACCCCAAACACTTGCAAGAAAAGAAAAGGGAGGGAAGGGAGAGAGAAAGTTGGAAGGGAGGAAGGCAAAGTTGAAGGGATGCAGGGAGGTAGAAAAGAAGGAAGAAGAAAAGGGGAAAACCCAGGAAGGGAGGAAGGAAGCAAGGAAGGTAGGAAATAGGGAGAGCACAAGGGCAGGGAAAGGACTGAGTCACTCAAACAAAAGGCAAGGGACACAAAGACCAATAGAGGCCATAAAAGCTGTTTGAACAGTTTAGCCAGCTTTAGAATTTGAGTGACATCAAACTGAATGTTATTATGACTGGATGGAATCTTCCTACTAACCCCGCCTTGGCCTGGCCTAAACCAAATCAAGGGGTGGGTGGCATGGAGAGGAATTCTCTCTGGCTGGAGTGGGAGGGACCGAAACCTGTGGCACATGAGGATGCACTGGGTAGGGAAGCGGACAAGACTCCCCTGATGGGCAGTTGAGCAAAACAAGGCTCCTGGGAGCCTTTGATCATGGCTCCCACCGCCATACGCCCACCACCCACCATACGCTCAGCCCCTGAAGGGGATCACAGTGGTCTGCTCCGTTGCCTGGTGCAGGTTGGAGTTCCTGACCAAACACCTGAGTGTCCACAGCCTGTGTTGGCCTGCCTGGGCAGGCTGTGGTTGTGGTGGCAAGAGCCAAAGCTGTCTTGGCGTGATGGAGGAGCCAAGGGCTGCCTCTCAGCCATCCTAGTGGGTGGTTCTGGAAGAAGCACCCAGGGTTGTGGCAGCATTGTCCGAAGACATGAAGCCAGGCCATCTTCCTTATGGCTTTCCTTGGGAGTTGGTGATGTGTACAGCTCTTGGATTTTTTGCTGTTCTCTCACTTTTCTGGAGAGGTTTTCAGTCGGTTCGTAGCAGGCTTTACGTGGGAAGAGAAAAAAGGCTGGCTCTAAATCTTGCTGGACTTATTGAGGCAAAATGTGGACTTCTTGAAAAAGTGAGCCTTGTTGAAAAAGAACATGAAGGCTTAGAATCATCTTTAAAGGATTGCAGGTTTGAGAAGGGTTCAAGAGAAGCACAACAGCTGGAGGCAACCGACGAAAAGCTGCATAGGCCCGAATCCAGCCATGGCGTTGAAATGCTCTTTCTAGAAGAAGAGCTCAAAGCACAGAAGGCTCAACATGGTCAACAGGATGAAACGATGGCGCATCTATCAAGAAGGATACAGTCCCTCCAAGGTGAATCTGAATCCCTCAGATCACAAATAGCTGAAGCTAAAACAAACTGGAGACTCTTTCAAGTGAATGAGGAAGAACTGAAGCTGGCAATCAAAGAGGTTTTGAATGAAGGATCCCTACTTCCGCCAACGCAGAGACCAACAATACAAGGAGAAGCTGAAGCACAGAGGCAACAAGGAGGTGTCCAATATAAAGCAAAAATCATATTAGAGGACTCTAAAGTAGCTGGAGAACAAGTTCTAAGGGACACAGAAAATCACATGGAGTCTCTGAGTGAATGCTTGCTGAAGATGAAGGATAGATCTTCTCCAAGCCTGGGAGCCCAAAGGGATGGTGGTCACCTGGAACTGGGAAAGACGAGTGAACCCGAAATTGGTGCTCACTTGGAGGATGAGTCCAAAGGAGCTTTGAGGAACCTGGTTTATGGTGATAAGCTAAAGGCCTCCTTAGAAATCTTGGAAGGAGGAAGAAATCAAAAATGTACTTTCTCATCTGAAGTGGAGAAAACCACGGAAGACCTTACAGAACACCTTAAAAGTCTGCAGACTGAACAGGCATCCTTGCAGTCCGAAAATGCACAGCTGCAAAGTGAGAATGAGACCCTACAGAAGAACTTTAAAGTCATGATGGAACGCTGTCAAGAAAATATGATGAATCTGCACAGGAAATTAAGAGTGGAGGAAAACTGCCGTGTGGAGCAAAAGGAGAAACTTTCCAAAGTCGAAGAAAAGATGAGCCATACAATAAAAGAGCTGGAGACCTACAGAAAGAGAGCCCAATATCTTGAAGAACAATTGCAGAGTACCATTCGTTCCTGTCTGGGGAAGATTACTTCCTCCGAGAAAGAAGCAGATGCTAGTGAGTTGGCAGCTCGGATTGCTGAAAGAAACCTCAGTTATTTCAGGAAACAAAATGCACGCAACAGACAGAAATTAACTGAGAAGGAGCTTAGATTTGAACTTGTAGAAAAAGATCCCTATGATGCACTGGATGTTTCCAACTCAGCAATGGGCAGAAAGCCTTCTCCAAATGGGCACTCACCAATAGGTCACCCTTCATCTGAAAGGAGACCTCCTCATTTTGAAAAGAGTGGTCCACTCACACTCTCACCTTTCACTCCAGTGGGAGGAGGAAGAGGGTCAAGGGGCCCTGGAGAATCCTCTGGACCATGCGACTAGCAGTAAAGGAAGAGAATCCAGCTGTCATAAGTTCACTGATTTTCAGAGAGCACCTTCTCAGACTGGGCCCCTCTCTCCTCCAGGGGAACAGGCCAGCAGGCTGATGATCCCTCCGCCAGGCCAACCATATTCTTCTGATGCACGTCTTCCTCTACAAAGGCAAGATAGGTTTTACTCAAATTGTGGTAGAGCATCGGGACCAGCAGAACACAGAATTCCTAATATGCCTCCTTTGGACTCTGATGTGCCTGATTCACCTCTCCATGCTGAAAACCAAGCAACTGGCTCTGGCTCTGTGTTGGCACCTTTCCCTCCAGTCAGAGGTGCCTTGTTTCCAGTTGACCCAAGGAGTCAGTTCATGAGAAGAGGACCTTTTTTTTCCTCCACCTCTCCCAGGAAACTTGTCTGGGAACCTGGAGATTATTTTCCACCTGACCCGCCACCCACTCCATTTCCAATACGAAGTGTCTATGCAGGGAGGGGGTTTGTCCTCACAAAATCTTCCCCCAAGAGCTGGAATTCAGCCCTCTTCACCCCCATTCTGAAAGTACAAGTGAGTTGCCTGAAGGGTTCCTTCCACCTGCAAATGAGCCTGTTACTCAACATCCAGAACCAAACAAGAAACCTCATGCTGTTGCTCTCTCTTCAAATGTAATTTGACTTATCTCTCATTTTTAGTTTTTAAGTAACTGCTTTTAGTTCAGTAATTGACTATACTTTGGCTCCAATTGAAGCTCAATGAAACAATAATTCTTAAGATAGTATTTTGTAAATAAAGATGGTTTACGTAAGAATCTTATGAGTAAATTATTCCTATTTTATGTTATTCCAGAGAACGGCATTTAATCTGATGAAGCCACTCTTACATAAACAAGAATGGGAGTTCTAGGTCCTTGTAATCTAGCTGATGGAAATATCTTTTAAACTATAAACAAAGAAGTGTATTTAGTATGACTGTAGCAATTGTAAAGTGACTTTAGGCTTAATGAAAAAGTGTCACTGATTTAGAGACTGGTTGGGCATTTCAGCTAGTTTTTCCATATCAGAATAACTAGAGCATGGGAGGACTAAAGGAGAGAACACAACTAAACATGTCAAGGAAACAGGAGATCTCAACTACAAAGAAAAATGAAGACCTTTTTTTATATTGGTTGCTTAAAACCTTACATAGCTCTTGAGATACCATATTTCCTACATTAGATTCAAGTGAGTTATGAACTCCCATTTTGACCCCATATACAGATTGCACAATCACATTGTTTACACATCCACGTTTTTACAAAATGCCATGTTAGTAACTGTTGTATTCTGCTACCTTTTCTAGCCTCTACTATCCCCCCTCTCCTGCCCTCCCATCTTCTCTCTCTATCCCGTCTGCTGTTATTTAACGTTTGGGAATTGGAAACCACACTTTAAACTCACTCTCCTCCCCTTTTTCCCTTCTGTCAAATTTCTCATCATCTTCTTCTATTTCTCCTCCTCCTCCTCCTCTTCCTCCTCCTCCTTATACCTTTAATTCATTCATCATACACTCATGCATTGGTTCATTCATTCCTTTCACGAATGGTGTTGGCGATCCAACTCAGGACCTTTGAAAGTGTGAAGCCAGCACTCTAGTGCTGAGCCAAAACCCCAGCACCTGTCTTTTTGATTTTATGACTGTTTATATGAAATTCAGAGTCGCATTCTGCTATGGTTCACTGATATGTGGATTGACCTAGTCCTTGTTTTCTGGGAGACTTTTGGAAAATATACATGAATTATTAGGAGGTTGAAATGAAGAAACAAAGAGGAAATTCCCCAATTTCTTATTCTTAGATTCCATACTCTGACTCTGCCTACCTACTGTAAAAACTTTTAAACTCGTACTCCCCATTTCTATATCATTGCCAACAAGTGAACGTTCACTGCCCTACAACAAACCAGAGAACTCACATTGAACCATGTTTCCCCAGTAGAGACCAAGACACAATACTTATTAAAAAAATACCCTAGTTATGAATCAGTAGGTAAAGCTTTATTTGAGTGATAAATGTGCTCTAATTATGTGTTTGTGTGTGTGTTGATGTGTGTGGTGTGTGGGTGTGTGTGCTTGTGTGTAAAACAAGCACTGAGGTGTAAAATAAATGCAGGATTGCAACGGCCTTCTTAAAAATAAGAAGCAACTTTATCACATTTGAAGCCCAGTGAAGAATCTGCCTGATACTTAACCTACACTTAATTGAAATGTGAAAACTTCAGGCCTAGAAAAACAAAGCCAACATACATACTGAATCTAATCAGTCTGTCTCACCTGTTTTCTAATCACTCCTTTAAATAAACCTAAATTGCCAGCATAAAACATCAGTTGTTCTAAACGAATGGACGGATGTCCCCCGTCATGGGCTGTGTAAAATACAGGGAGGATCCGGCACTGCTTGTTATCTAGAATGACTTCTGCCTGAACTACTATTGGAGAATGGTTGCTGATATACTGCGGTTCTTATACCAGTAAACTGGAATGAAGGTAATTTCAGGCTGCAAAGGAATCAATTGATTTTACTAACTGGTTTTTGGAAAACACTGCCATGAAAAATTATCAATATGTTCATAAAGGCATCTACATGTCTCTTCACAAGGGTTTTACTCAATGGGGGAGGTGGTGAGGTCTGGATATAACTGAACTGTCCATCAGTAGGTAGAACAATATAATGGGAATCAGAGTGCACATTCCGGTTTGAACTCAATCTAGGTAACATGGATTCATCTCTGTGTAATAGGCCTGCTTCTGGAAAACACAATGTAGAGCTCCAAAAGCAGAACGATTCTTTCAGAATACCATGTTATGTTTGTAAATAGATAGACAGATAGATATACAGGAATCAAAAATCTGAAAACGGTGGGGAAGTGTACATTTCAATAACTTACAATGTCAGTAGTGGGGGATTGATAGCAGATCAAGAAGACTGTGTCTGCATGCGAAATGGTTCAATTTTTGAAAGAGTTTTTTAAATGAAAATGGACAAAAAAATTGAAAGGGTTACAGTAAGTGTTGAGGAGTGACTTGGCCAAAGGAGCACAGAGGTGAGAAAGAATTAAGTAGAGTTCAATAGAACCAGGTATAATTTCTGTACACATGACTCCATGAACAGGAGCAAAGGGGACACTTAAAGAAATCATAGGACTAAGGAGAGATCAGGATTAGGAGGGTTTGTACTAGTCTAGAAATGCTGACCTGAAAACCAATTAAGTTTTCCACTCCTTCTTTGGAGGAACATTAGCTGTGCCGTGCTTTTCAAAAATGACTTGTCATAACTGATTTATGCCCATGTTAGCAACTCTTCTGAAATTACTTTGAAAGTAGACTAATGTGAGAGTTTCTCTTTAGAGATAATTCAAGTTACTTGCATAGGAAGTGGCAGCAGGTCTGGGGATGTTGTAGCTCAGTGGCAGTGACCTTGCCTAGCTTGGGGCTGGCCTGCCATGGACTTTCACCCCAAACACTTGCAAGAAAAGAAAAGGGAGGGAAGGGAGAGAGAAAGTTGGAAGGGAGGAAGGCAAAGTTGGAGGGATGCAGGGAGGTAGAAAAGAAGGAAGAAGAAAAGGGGAAAACCCAGGAAGGGAGGAAGGAAGCAAGGAAGGTAGGAAATAGGGAGAGCACAAGGGCAGGGAAAGGACTGAGTCACTCAAACAAAAGGCAAGGGACACAAAGACCAATAGAGGCCATAAAAGCTGTTTGAACAGTTTAGCCAGCTTTAGAATTTGAGTGACATCAAACTGAATGTTATTATGACTGGATGGAATCTTCCTACTAACCCCGCCTTGGCCTGGCCTAAACCAAATCAAGGGGTGGGTGGCATGGAGAGGAATTCTCTCTGGCTGGAGTGGGAGGGACCGAAACCTGTGGCACATGAGGATGCACTGGGTAGGGAAGCGGACAAGACTCCCCTGATGGGCAGTTGAGCACAACAAGGCTCCTGGGAGCCTTTGATCATGGCTCCCACCGCCATACGCCCACCACCCACCATACGCTCAGCCCCTGAAGGGGATCACAGTGGTCTGCTCCGTTGCCTGGTGCAGGTTGGAGTTCCTGACCAAACACCTGAGTGTCCACAGCCTGTGTTGGCCTGCCTGGGCAGGCTGTGGTTGTGGTGGCAAGAGCCAAAGCTGTCTTGGCGTGATGGAGGAGCCAAGGGCTGCCTCTCAGCCATCCTAGTGGGTGGTTCTGGAAGAAGCACCCAGGGTTGTGGCAGCATTGTCCGAAGACATGAAGCCAGGCCATCTTCCTTATGGCTTTCCTTGGGAGTTGGTGATGTGTACAGCTCTTGGATTTTTTGCTGTTCTCTCACTTTTCTGGAGAGGTTTTCAGTCGGTTCGTAGCAGGCTTTACGTGGGAAGAGAAAAAAGGCTGGCTCTAAATCTTGCTGGACTTATTGAGGCAAAATGTGGACTTCTTGAAAAAGTGAGCCTTGTTGAAAAAGAACATGAAGGCTTAGAATCATCTTTAAAGGATTGCAGGTTTGAGAAGGGTTCAAGAGAAGCACAACAGCTGGAGGCAACCGACGAAAAGCTGCATAGGCCCGAATCCAGCCATGGCGTTGAAATGCTCTTTCTAGAAGAAGAGCTCAAAGCACAGAAGGCTCAACATGGTCAACAGGATGAAACGATGGCGCATCTATCAAGAAGGATACAGTCCCTCCAAGGTGAATCTGAATCCCTCAGATCACAAATAGCTGAAGCTAAAACAAACTGGAGACTCTTTCAAGTGAATGAGGAAGAACTGAAGCTGGCAATCAAAGAGGTTTTGAATGAAGGATCCCTACTTCCGCCAACACAGAGACCAACAATACAAGGAGAAGCTGAAGCACAGAGGCAACAAGGAGGTGTCCAATATAAAGCAAAAATCATATTAGAGGACTCTAAAGTAGCTGGAGAACAAGTTCTAAGGGACACAGAAAATCACATGGAGTCTCTGAGTGAATGCTTGCTGAAGATGAAGGATAGATCTTCTCCAAGCCTGGGAGCCCAAAGGGATGGTGGTCACCTGGAACTGGGAAAGACGAGTGAACCCGAAATTGGTGCTCACTTGGAGGATGAGTCCAAAGGAGCTTTGAGGAACCTGGTTTATGGTGATAAGCTAAAGGCCTCCTTAGAAATCTTGGAAGGAGGAAGAAATCAAAAATGTACTTTCTCATCTGAAGTGGAGAAAACCACGGAAGACCTTACAGAACACCTTAAAAGTCTGCAGACTGAACAGGCATCCTTGCAGTCCGAAAATGCACAGCTGCAAAGTGAGAATGAGACCCTACAGAAGAACTTTAAAGTCATGATGGAACGCTGTCAAGAAAATATGATGAATCTGCACAGGAAATTAAGAGTGGAGGAAAACTGCCGTGTGGAGCAAAAGGAGAAACTTTCCAAAGTCGAAGAAAAGATGAGCCATACAATAAAAGAGCTGGAGACCTACAGAAAGAGAGCCCAATATCTTGAAGAACAATTGCAGAGTACCATTCGTTCCTGTCTGGGGAAGATTACTTCCTCCGAGAAAGAAGCAGATGCTAGTGAGTTGGCAGCTCGGATTGCTGAAAGAAACCTCAGTTATTTCAGGAAACAAAATGCACGCAACAGACAGAAATTAACTGAGAAGGAGCTTAGATTTGAACTTGTAGAAAAAGATCCCTATGATGCACTGGATGTTTCCAACTCAGCAATGGGCAGAAAGCCTTCTCCAAATGGGCCCTCACCAATAGGTCACCCTTCATCTGAAAGGAGACCTCCTCATTTTGAAAAGAGTGGTCCACTCACACTCTCACCTTTCACTAAAGTGGGAGGAGGAAGAGGGTCAAGGGGCCCTGGAGAATCCTCTGGACCATGCGACTAGCAGTAAAGGAAGAGAATCCAGCTGTCATAAGTTCACTGATTTTCAGAGAGCACCTTCTCAGACTGGGCCCCTCTCTCCTCCAGGGGAACAGGCCAGCAGGCTGATGATCCCTCCGCCAGGCCAACCATATTCTTCTGATGCACGTCTTCCTCTACAAAGGCAAGATAGGTTTTACTCAAATTGTGGTAGAGCATCGGGACCAGCAGAACACAGAATTCCTAATATGCCTCCTTTGGACTCTGATGTGCCTGATTCACCTCTCCATGCTGAAAACCAAGCAACTGGCTCTGGCTCTGTGTTGGCACCTTTCCCTCCAGTCAGAGGTGCCTTGTTTCCAGTTGACCCAAGGAGTCAGTTCATGAGAAGAGGACCTTTTTTTTCCTCCACCTCTCCCAGGAAACTTGTCTGGGAACCTGGAGATTATTTTCCACCTGACCCGCCACCCACTCCATTTCCAATACGAAGTGTCTATGCAGGGAGGGGGTTTGTCCTCACAAAATCTTCCCCCAAGAGCTGGAATTCAGCCCTCTTCACCCCCATTCTGAAAGTACAAGTGAGTTGCCTGAAGGGTTCCTTCCACGTGCAAATGAGCCTGTTACTCAACATCCAGAACCAAACAAGAAACCTCATGCTGTTGCTCTCTCTTCAAATGTAATTTCACTTATCTCTCATTTTTAGTTTTTAAGTAACTGCTTTTAGTTCAGTAATTGACTATACTTTGGCTCCAATTGAAGCTCAATGAAACAATAATTCTTAAGATAGTATTTTGTAAATAAAGATGGTTTACGTAAGAATCTTATGAGTAAATTATTCCTATTTTATGTTATTCCAGAGAACGGCATTTAATCTGATGAAGCCACTCTTACATAAACAAGAATGGGAGTTCTAGGTCCTTGTAATGTAGCTGATGGAAATATCTTTTAAACTCCAAACAAAGAAGTGTATTTAGTATGACTGTAGCAATTGTAAAGTGACTTTAGGCTTAATGAAAAAGTGTCACTGATTTAGAGACTGGTTGGGCATTTCAGCTAGTTTTTCCATATCAGAATAACTAGAGCATGGGAGGACTAAAGGAGAGAACACAACTAAACATGTCAAGGAAACAGGAGATCTCAACTACAAAGAAAAATGAAGACCTTTTTTTATATTGGTTGCTTAAAACCTTACATAGCTCTTGAGATACCATATTTCCTACATTAGATTCAAGTGAGTTATGAACTCCCATTTTGACCCCATATACAGATTGCACAATCACATTGTTTACACATCCACGTTTTTACAAAATGCCATGTTAGTAACTGTTGTATTCTGCTACCTTTTCTAGCCTCTACTATCCCCCCTCTCCTGCCCTCCCATCTTCTCTCTCTATCCCGTCTGCTGTAATTTAACGTTTGGGAATTGGAAACCACACTTTAAACTCACTCTCCTCCCCTTTTTCCCTTCTGTCAAATTTCTCATCATCTTCTTCTATTTCTCCTCCTCCTCCTCCTCTTCCTCCTCCTCCTTATACCTTTAATTCATTCATCATACACTCATGCATTGGTTCATTCATTCCTTTCACGTATGGTGTTGGCGATCCAACTCAGGACCTTTGAAAGTGTGAAGCCAGCACTCTAGTGCTGAGCCAAAACCCCAGCACCTGTCTTTTTGATTTTATGACTGTTTATATGAAATTCAGAGTCGCATTCTGCTATGGTTCACTGATATGTGGATTGACCTAGTCCTTGTTTTCTGGGAGACTTTTGGAAAATATACATGAATTATTAGGAGGTTGAAATGAAGAAACAAAGAGGAAATTCCCCAATTTCTTATTCTTAGATTCCATACTCTGACTCTTCCTACCTACTGTAAAAACTTTTAAACTCGTACTCCCCATTTCTATATCATTGCCAACAAGTGAACGTTCACTGCCCTACAACAAACCAGAGAACTCACATTGAACCATGTTTCCCCAGTAGAGACCAAGACACAATACTTATTAAAAAAATACCCTAGTTATGAATCAGTAGGTAAAGCTTTATTTGAGTGTTAAATGTGCTCTAATTATGTGTTTGTGTGTGTGTTGATGTGTGTGGTGTGTGGGTGTGTGTGCTTGTGTGTAAAACAAGCACTGAGGTGTAAAATAAATGCAGGATTGCAACGGCCTTCTTAAAAATAAGAAGCAACTTTATCACATTTGAAGCCCAGTGAAGAATCTGCCTGATACTTAACCTACACTTAATTGAAATGTGAAAACTTCAGGCCTAGAAAAACAAAGCCAACATACATACTGAATCTAATCAGTCTGTCTCACCTGTTTTCTAATCACTCCTTTAAATAAACCTAAATTGCCAGCATAAAACATCAGTTGTTCTAAACGAATGGACGGATGTCCCCCGTCATGGGCTGTGTAAAATACATGGAGGATCCGGCACTGCTTGTTATCTAGAATGACTTCTGCCTGAACTACTATTGGAGAATGGTTGCTGATATACTGCGGTTCTTATACCAGTAAACTGGAATGAAGGTAATTTCAGGCTGCAAAGGAATCAATTGATTTTACTAACTGGTTTTTGGAAAACACTGCCATGAAAAATTATCAATATGTTCATAAAGGCATCTACATGTCTCTTCACAAGGGTTTTACTCAATGGGGGAGGTGGTGAGGTCTGGATATAACTGAACTGTCCATCAGTAGGTAGAACAATATAATGGGAATCAGAGTGCACATTCCGGTTTGAACTCAATCTAGGTAACATGGATTCATCTCTGTGTAATAGGCCTGCTTCTGGAAAACACAATGTAGAGCTCCAAAAGCAGAACGATCCTTTCAGAATACCATGTTATGTTTGTAAATAGATAGACAGATAGATATACAGGAATCAAAAATCTGAAAACGGTCCGGAAGTGTACATTTCAATAACTTACAATGTCAGTAGTGGGGGATTGATAGCAGATCAAGAAGACTGTGTCTGCATGCGAAATGGTTCAATTTTTGAAAGAGTTTTTTAAATGAAAATGGACAAAAAAATTGAAAGGGTTACAGTAAGTGTTGAGGAGTGACTTGGCCAAAGGAGCACAGAGGTGAGAAAGAATTAAGTAGAGTTCAATAGAACCAGGTATAATTTCTGTACACATGACTCCATGAACAGAAGCAAAGGGGACACTTAAAGAAATCATAGGACTAAGGAGAGATCAGGATTAGGAGGGTTTGTACTAGTCTAGAAATGCTGACCTGAAAACCAATTAAGTTTTCCACTCCTTCTTTGGAGGAACATTAGCTGTGCCGTGCTTTTCAAAAATGACTTGTCATAACTGATTTATGCCCATGTTAGCAACTCTTCTGAAATTACTTTGAAAGTAGACTAATGTGAGAGTTTCTCTTTAGAGATAATTCAAGTTACTTGCATAGGAAGTGGCAGCAGGTCTGGGGATGTTGTAGCTCAGTGGCAGTGACCTTGACTAGCTTGGGGCTGGCCTGCCATGGACTTTCACCCCAAACACTTGCAAGAAAAGAAAAGGGAGGGAAGGGAGAGAGAAAGTTGGAAGGGAGGAAGGCAAAGTTGGAGGGATGCAGGGAGGTAGAAAAGAAGGAAGAAGAAAAGGGGAAAACCCAGGAAGGGAGGAAGGAAGCAAGGAAGGTAGGAAATAGGGAGAGCACAAGGGCAGGGAAAGGACTGAGTCACTCAAACAAAAGGCAAGGGACACAAAGACCAATAGAGGCCATAAAAGCTGTTTGAACAGTTTAGTCAGCTTTAGAATTTGAGTGACATCAAACTGAATGTTATTATGACTGGATGGAATCTTCCTACTAACCCCGCCTTGGCCTGGCCTAAACCAAATCAAGGGGTGGGTGGCATGGAGAGGAATTCTCTCTGGCTGGAGTGGGAGGGACCGAAACCTGTGGCACATGAGGATGCACTGGGTAGGGAAGCGGACAAGACTCCCCTGATGGGCAGTTGAGCACAACAAGGCTCCTGGGAGCCTTTGATCATGGCTCCCACCGCCATACGCCCACCACCCACCATACGCTCAGCCCCTGAAGGGGATCACAGTGGTCTGCTCCGTTGCCTGGTGCAGGTTGGAGTTCCTGACCAAACACCTGAGTGTCCACAGCCTGTGTTGGCCTGCCTGGGCAGGCTGTGGTTGTGGTGGCAAGAGCCAAAGCTGTCTTGGCGTGATGGAGGAGCCAAGGGCTGCCTCTCAGCCATCCTAGTGGGTGGTTCTGGAAGAAGCACCCAGGGTTGTGGCAGCATTGTCCGAAGACATGAAGCCAGGCCATCTTCCTTATGGCTTTCCTTGGGAGTTGGTGATGTGTACAGCTCTTGGATTTTTTGCTGTTCTCTCACTTTTCTGGAGAGGTTTTCAGTCGGTTCGAAGCAGGCTTTACGTGGGAAGAGAAAAAAGGCTGGCTCTAAATCTTGCTGGACTTATTGAGGCAAAATGTGGACTTCTTGAAAAAGTGAGCCTTGTTGAAAAAGAACATGAAGGCTTAGAATCATCTTTAAAGGATTGCAGGTTTGAGAAGGGTTCAAGAGAAGCACAACAGCTGGAGGCAACCGACGAAAAGCTGCATAGGCCCGAATCCAGCCATGGCGTTGAAATGCTCTTTCTAGAAGAAGAGCTCAAAGCACAGAAGGCTCAACATGGTCAACAGGATGAAACGATGGCGCATCTATCAAGAAGGATACAGTCCCTCCAAGGTGAATCTGAATCCCTCAGATCACAAATAGCTGAAGCTAAAACAAACTGGAGACTCTTTCAAGTGAATGAGGAAGAACTGAAGCTGGCAATCAAAGAGGTTTTGAATGAAGGATCCCTACTTCCGCCAACGCAGAGACCAACAATACAAGGAGAAGCTGAAGCACAGAGGCAACAAGGAGGTGTCCAATATAAAGCAAAAATCATATTAGAGGACTCTAAAGTAGCTGGAGAACAAGTTCTAAGGGACACAGAAAATCACATGGAGTCTCTGAGTGAATGCTTGCTGAAGATGAAGGATAGATCTTCTCCAAGCCTGGGAGCCCAAGGGGATGGTGGTCACCTGGAACTGGGAAAGACGAGTGAACCCGAAATTGGTGCTCACTTGGAGGATGAGTCCAAAGGAGCTTTGAGGAACCTGGTTTATGGTGATAAGCTAAAGGCCTCCTTAGAAATCTTGGAAGGAGGAAGAAATCAAAAATGTACTTTCTCATCTGAAGTGGAGAAAACCACGGAAGACCTTACAGAACACCTTAAAAGTCTGCAGACTGAACAGGCATCCTTGCAGTCCGAAAATGCACAGCTGCAAAGTGAGAATGAGACCCTACAGAAGAACTTTAAAGTCATGATGGAACGCTGTCAAGAAAATATGATGAATCTGCACAGGAAATTAAGAGTGGAGGAAAACTGCCGTGTGGAGCAAAAGGAGAAACTTTCCAAAGTCGAAGAAAAGATGAGCCATACAATAAAAGAGCTGGAGACCTACAGAAAGAGAGCCCAATATCTTGAAGAACAATTGCAGAGTACCATTCGTTCCTGTCTGGGGAAGATTACTTCCTCCGAGAAAGAAGCAGATGCTAGTGAGTTGGAAGCTCGGATTGCTGAAAGAAACCTCAGTTATTTCAGGAAACAAAATGCACGCAACAGACAGAAATTAACTGAGAAGGAGCTTAGATTTGAACTTGTAGAAAAAGATCCCTATGATGCACTGGATGTTTCCAACTCAGCAATGGGCAGAAAGCCTTCTCCAAATGGGCCCTCACCAATAGGTCACCCTTCATCTGAAAGGAGACCTCCTCATTTTGAAAAGAGTGGTCCACTCACACTCTCACCTTTCACTCCAGTGGGAGGAGGAAGAGGGTCAAGGGGCCCTGGAGAATCCTCTGGACCATGCGACTAGCAGTAAAGGAAGAGAATCCAGCTGTCATAAGTTCACTGATTTTCAGAGAGCACCTTCTCAGACTGGGCCCCTCTCTCCTCCAGGGGAACAGGCCAGCAGGCTGATGATCCCTCCGCCAGGCCAACCATATTCTTCTGATGCACGTCTTCCTCTACAAAGGCAAGATAGGTTTTACTCAAATTGTGGTAGAGCATCGGGACCAGCAGAACACAGAATTCCTAATATGCCTCCTTTGGACTCTGATGTGCCTGATTCACCTCTCCATGCTGAAAACCAAGCAACTGGCTCTGGCTCTGTGTTGGCACCTTTCCCTCCAGTCAGAGGTGCCTTGTTTCCAGTTGACCCAAGGAGTCAGTTCATGAGAAGAGGACCTTTTTTTTCCTCCACCTCTCCCAGGAAACTTGTCTGGGAACCTGGAGATTATTTTCCACCTGACCCGCCACCCACTCCATTTCCAATACGAAGTGTCTATGCAGGGAGGGGGTTTGTCCTCACAAAATCTTCCCCCAAGAGCTGGAATTCAGCCCTCTTCACCCCCATTCTGAAAGTACAAGTGAGTTGCCTGAAGGGTTCCTTCCACCTGCAAATGAGCCTGTTACTCAACATCCAGAACCAAACAAGAAACCTCATGCTGTTGCTCTCTCTTCAAATGTAATTTGACTTATCTCTCATTTTTAGTTTTTAAGTAACTGCTTTTAGTTCAGTAATTGACTATACTTTGGCTCCAATTGAAGCTCAATGAAACAATAATTCTTAAGATAGTATTTTGTAAATAAAGATGGTTTACGTAAGAATCTTATGAGTAAATTATTCCTATTTTATGTTATTCCAGAGAACGGCATTTAATCTGATGAAGCCACTCTTACATAAACAAGAATGGGAGTTCTAGGTCCTTGTAATCTAGCTGGTGGAAATATCTTTTAAACTCCAAACAAAGAAGTGTATTTAGTATGACTGTAGCAATTGTAAAGTGACTTTAGGCTTAATGAAAAAGTGTCACTGATTTAGAGACTGGTTGGGCATTTCAGCTAATTTTTCCATATCAGAATAACTAGAGCATGGGAGGACTAAAGGAGAGAACACAACTAAACATGTCAAGGAAACAGGAGATCTCAACTACAAAGAAAAATGAAGACCTCTTTTTTATATTGGTTGCTTAAAACCTTACATAGCTCTTGAGATACCATATTTCCTACATTAGATTCAAGTGAGTTATGAACTCCCATTTTGACCCCATATACAGATTGCACAATCACATTGTTTACACATCCACGTTTTTACAAAATGCCATGTTAGTAACTGTTGTATTCTGCTACCTTTTCTAGCCTCTACTATCCCCCCTCTCCTGCCCTCCCATCTTCTCTCTCTATCCCGTCTGCTGTAATTTAACGTTTGGGAATTGGAAACCACACTTTAAACTCACTCTCCTCCCCTTTTTCCCTTCTGTCAAATTTCTCATCATCTTCTTCTATTTCTCCTCCTCCTCCTCCTCTTCCTCCTCCTCCTTATACCTTTAATTCATTCATCATACACTCATGCATTGGTTCATTCATTCCTTTCACGTATGGTGTTGGGGATCCAACTCAGGACCTTTGAAAGTGTGAAGCCAGCACTCTAGTGCTGAGCCAAAACCCCAGCACCTGTCTTTTTGATTTTATGACTGTTTATATGAAATTCAGAGTCGCATTCTGCTATGGTTCACTGATATGTGGATTGACCTAGTCCTTGTTTTCTGGGAGACTTTTGGAAAATATACATGAATTATTAGGAGGTTGAAATGAAGAAACAAAGAGGAAATTCCCCAATTTCTTATTCTTAGATTCCATACTCTGACTCTGCCTACCTACTGTAAAAACTTTTAAACTCGTACTCCCCATTTCTATATCATTGCCAACAAGTGAACGTTCACTGCCCTACAACAAACCAGAGAACTCACATTGAACCATGTTTCCCCAGTAGAGACCAAGACACAATACTTATTAAAAAAATACCCTAGTCATGAATCAGTAGGTAAAGCTTTATTTGAGTGTTAAATGTGCTCTAATTATGTGTTTGTGTGTGTGTTGATGTGTGTGGTGTGTGGGTGTGTGTGCTTGTGTGTAAAACAAGCACTGAGGTGTAAAATAAATGCAGGATTGCAACGGCCTTCTTAAAAATAAGAAGCAACTTTATCACATTTGAAGCCCAGTGAAGAATCTGCCTGATACTTAACCTACACTTAATTGAAATGTGAAAACTTCAGGCCTAGAAAAACAAAGCCAACATACATACTGAATCTAATCAGTCTGTCTCACCTGTTTTCTAATCACTCCTTTAAATAAACCTAAATTGCCAGCATAAAACATCAGTTGTTCTAAACGAATGGACGGATGTCCCCCGTCATGGGCTGTGTAAAATACAGGGAGGATCCGGCACTGCTTGTTATCTAGAATGACTTCTGCCTGAACTACTATTGGAGAATGGTTGCTGATATACTGCGGTTCTTATACCAGTAAACTGGAATGAAGGTAATTTCAGGCTGCAAAGGAATCAATTGATTTTACTAACTGGTTTTTGGAAAACACTGCCATGAAAAATTATCAATATGTTCATAAAGGCATCTACATGTCTCTTCACAAGGGTTTTACTCAATGGGGGAGGTGGTGAGGTCTGGATATAACTGAACTGTCCATCAGTAGGTAGAACAATATAATGGGAATCAGAGTGCACATTCCGGTTTGAACTCAATCTAGGTAACATGGATTCATCTCTGTGTAATAGGCCTGCTTCTGGAAAACACAATGTAGAGCTCCAAAAGCAGAACGATTCTTTCAGAATACCATGTTATGTTTGTAAATAGATAGACAGATAGATATACAGGAATCAAAAATCTGAAAACGGTCCGGAAGTGTACATTTCAATAACTTACAATGTCAGTAGTGGGGGATTGATAGCAGATCAAGAAGACTGTGTCTGCATGCGAAATGGTTCAATTTTTGAAAGAGTTTTTTAAATGAAAATGGACAAAAAAATTGAAAGGGTTACAGTAAGTGTTGAGGAGTGACTTGGCCAAAGGAGCACAGAGGTGAGAAAGAATTAAGTAGAGTTCAATAGAACCAGGTATAATTTCTGTACACATGACTCCATGAACAGGAGCAAAGGGGACACTTAAAGAAATCATAGGACTAAGGAGAGATCAGGATTAGGAGGGTTTGTACTAGTCTAGAAATGCTGACCTGAAAACCAATTAAGTTTTCCACTCCTTCTTTGGAGGAACATTAGCTGTGCCGTGCTTTTCAAAAATGACTTGTCATAACTGATTTATGCCCATGTTAGCAACTCTTCTGAAATTACTTTGAAAGTAGACTAATGTGAGAGTTTCTCTTTAGAGATAATTCAAGTTACTTGCATAGGAAGTGGCAGCAGGTCTGGGGATGTTGTAGCTCAGTGGCAGTGACCTTGCCTAGCTTGGGGCTGGCCTGCCATGGACTTTCACCCCAAACACTTGCAAGAAAAGAAAAGGGAGGGAAGGGAGAGAGAAAGTTGGAAGGGAGGAAGGCAAAGTTGGAGGGATGCAGGGAGGTAGAAAAGAAGGAAGAAGAAAAGGGGAAAACCCAGGAAGGGAGGAAGGAAGCAAGGAAGGTAGGAAATAGGGAGAGCACAAGGGCAGGGAAAGGACTGAGTCACTCAAACAAAAGGCAAGGGACACAAAGACCAATAGAGGCCATAAAAGCTGTTTGAACAGTTTAGTCAGCTTTAGAATTTGAGTGACATCAAACTGAATGTTATTATGACTGGATGGAATCTTCCTACTAACCCCGCCTTGGCCTGGCCTAAACCAAATCAAGGGGTGGGTGGCATGGAGAGGAATTCTCTCTGGCTGGAGTGGGAGGGACCGAAACCTGTGGCACATGAGGATGCACTGGGTAGGGAAGCGGACAAGACTCCCCTGATGGGCAGTTGAGCACAACAAGGCTCCTGGGAGCCTTTGATCATGGCTCCCACCGCCATACGCCCACCACCCACCATACGCTCAGCCCCTGAAGGGGATCACAGTGGTCTGCTCCGTTGCCTGGTGCAGGTTGGAGTTCCTGACCAAACACCTGAGTGTCCACAGCCTGTGTTGGCCTGCCTGGGCAGGCTGTGGTTGTGGTGGCAAGAGCCAAAGCTGTCTTGGCGTGATGGAGGAGCCAAGGGCTGCCTCTCAGCCATCCTAGTGGGTGGTTCTGGAAGAAGCACCCAGGGTTGTGGCAGCATTGTCCGAAGACATGAAGCCAGGCCATCTTCCTTATGGCTTTCCTTGGGAGTTGGTGATGTGTACAGCTCTTGGATTTTTTGCTGTTCTCTCACTTTTCTGGAGAGGTTTTCAGTCGGTTCGTAGCAGGCTTTACGTGGGAAGAGAAAAAAGGCTGGCTCTAAATCTTGCTGGACTTATTGAGGCAAAATGTGGACTTCTTGAAAAAGTGAGCCTTGTTGAAAAAGAACATGAAGGCTTAGAATCATCTTTAAAGGACTGCAGGTTTGAGAAGGGTTCAAGAGAAGCACAACAGCTGGAGGCAACCGACGAAAAGCTGCATAGGCCCGAATCCAGCCATGGCGTTGAAATGCTCTTTCTAGAAGAAGAGCTCAAAGCACAGAAGGCTCAACATGGTCAACAGGATGAAACGATGGCGCATCTATCAAGAAGGATACAGTCCCTCCAAGGTGAATCTGAATCCCTCAGATCACAAATAGCTGAAGCTAAAACAAACTGGAGACTCTTTCAAGTGAATGAGGAAGAACTGAAGCTGGCAATCAAAGAGGTTTTGAATGAAGGATCCCTACTTCCGCCAACGCAGAGACCAACAATACAAGGAGAAGCTGAAGCACAGAGGCAACAAGGAGGTGTCCAATATAAAGCAAAAATCATATTAGAGGACTCTAAAGTAGCTGGAGAACAAGTTCTAAGGGACACAGAAAATCACATGGAGTCTCTGAGTGAATGCTTGCTGAAGATGAAGGATAGATCTTCTCCAAGCCTGGGAGCCCAAAGGGATGGTGGTCACCTGGAACTGGGAAAGACGAGTGAACCCGAAATTGGTGCTCACTTGGAGGATGAGTCCAAAGGAGCTTTGAGGAACCTGGTTTATGGTGATAAGCTAAAGGCCTCCTTAGAAATCTTGGAAGGAGGAAGAAATCAAAAATGTACTTTCTCATCTGAAGTGGAGAAAACCACGGAAGACCTTACAGAACACCTTAAAAGTCTGCAGACTGAACAGGCATCCTTGCAGTCCGAAAATGCACAGCTGCAAAGTGAGAATGAGACCCTACAGAAGAACTTTAAAGTCATGATGGAACGCTGTCAAGAAAATATGATGAATCTGCACAGGAAATTAAGAGTGGAGGAAAACTGCCGTGTGGAGCAAAAGGAGAAACTTTCCAAAGTCGAAGAAAAGATGAGCCATACAATAAAAGAGCTGGAGACCTACAGAAAGAGAGCCCAATATCTTGAAGAACAATTGCAGAGTACCATTCGTTCCTGTCTGGGGAAGATTACTTCCTCCGAGAAAGAAGCAGATGCTAGTGAGTTGGCAGCTCGGATTGCTGAAAGAAACCTCAGTTATTTCAGGAAACAAAATGCACGCAACAGACAGAAATTAACTGAGAAGGAGCTTAGATTTGAACTTGTAGAAAAAGATCCCTATGATGCACTGGATGTTTCCAACTCAGCAATGGGCAGAAAGCCTTCTCCAAATGGGCCCTCACCAATAGGTCACCCTTCATCTGAAAGGAGACCTCCTCATTTTGAAAAGAGTGGTCCACTCACACTCTCACCTTTCACTCCAGTGGGAGGAGGGAGAGGGTCAAGGGGCCCTGGAGAATCCTCTGGACCATGCGACTAGCAGTAAAGGAAGAGAATCCAGCTGTCATAAGTTCACTGATTTTCAGAGAGCACCTTCTCAGACTGGGCCCCTCTCTCCTCCAGGGGAACAGGCCAGCAGGCTGATGATCCCTCCGCCAGGCCAACCATATTCTTCTGATGCACGTCTTCCTCTACAAAGGCAAGATAGGTTTTACTCAAATTGTGGTAGAGCATCGGGACCAGCAGAACACAGAATTCCTAATATGCCTCCTTTGGACTCTGATGTGCCTGATTCACCTCTCCATGCTGAAAACCAAGCAACTGGCTCTGGCTCTGTGTTGGCACCTTTCCCTCCAGTCAGAGGTGCCTTGTTTCCAGTTGACCCAAGGAGTCAGTTCATGAGAAGAGGACCTTTTTTTTCCTCCACCTCTCCCAGGAAACTTGTCTGGGAACCTGGAGATTATTTTCCACCTGACCCGCCACCCACTCCATTTCCAATACGAAGTGTCTATGCAGGGAGGGGGTTTGTCCTCACAAAATCTTCCCCCAAGAGCTGGAATTCAGCCCTCTTCACCCCCATTCTGAAAGTACAAGTGAGTTGCCTGAAGGGTTCCTTCCACCTGCAAATGAGCCTGTTACTCAACATCCAGAACCAAACAAGAAACCTCATGCTGTTGCTCTCTCTTCAAATGTAATTTGACTTATCTCTCATTTTTAGTTTTTAAGTAACTGCTTTTAGTTCAGTAATTGACTATACTTTGGCTCCAATTGAAGCTCAATGAAACAATAATTCTTAAGATAGTATTTTGTAAATAAAGATGGTTTACGTAAGAATCTTATGAGTAAATTATTCCTATTTTATGTTATTCCAGAGAACGGCATTTAATCTGATGAAGCCACTCTTACATAAACAAGAATGGGAGTTCTAGGTCCTTGTAATCTAGCTGATGGAAATATCTTTTAAACTCCAAACAAAGAAGTGTATTTAGTATGACTGTAGCAATTGTAAAGTGACTTTAGGCTTAATGAAAAAGTGTCACTGATTTAGAGACAGGTTGGGCATTTCAGCTAGTTTTTCCATATCAGAATAACTAGAGCATGGGAGGACTAAAGGAGAGAACACAACTAAACATGTCAAGGAAACAGGAGATCTCAACTACAAAGAAAAATGAAGACCTTTTTTTATATTGGTTGCTTAAAACCTTACATAGCTCTTGAGATACCATATTTCCTACATTAGATTCAAGTGAGTTATGAACTCCCATTTTGACCCCATATACAGATTGCACAATCACATTGTTTACACATCCACGTTTTTACAAAATGCCATGTTAGTAACTGTTGTATTCTGCTACCTTTTCTAGCCTCTACTATCCCCCCTCTCCTGCCCTCCCATCTTCTCTCTCTATCCCGTCTGCTGTAATTTAACGTTTGGGAATTGGAAACCACACTTTAAACTCACTCTCCTCCCCTTTTTCCCTTCTGTCAAATTTCTCATCATCTTCTTCTATTTCTCCTCCTCCTCCTCCTCTTCCTCCTCCTCCTTTTACCTTTAATTCATTCATCATACACTCATGCATTGGTTCATTCATTCCTTTCACGTATGGTGTTGGCGATCCAACTCAGGACCTTTGAAAGTGTGAAGCCAGCACTCTAGTGCTGAGCCAAAACCCCAGCACCTGTCTTTTTGATTTTATGACTGTTTATATGAAATTCAGAGTCGCATTCTGCTATGGTTCACTGATATGTGGATTGACCTAGTCCTTGTTTTCTGGGAGACTTTTGGAAAATATACATGAATTATTAGGAGGTTGAAATGAAGAAACAAAGAGGAAATTCCCCAATTTCTTATTCTTAGATTCCATACTCTGACTCTGCCTACCTACTGTAAAATCTTTTAAACTCGTACTCCCCATTTCTATATCATTGCCAACAAGTGAACGTTCACTGCCCTACAACAAACCAGAGAACTCTCATTGAACCATGTTTCCCCAGTAGAGACCAAGACACAATACTTATTAAAAAAATACCCTAGTTATGAATCAGTAGGTAAAGCTTTATTTGAGTGTTAAATGTGCTCTAATTATGTGTTTGTGTGTGTGTTGATGTGTGTGGTGTGTGGGTGTGTGTGCTTGTGTGTAAAACAAGCACTGAGGTGTAAAATAAATGCAGGATTGCAACGGCCTTCTTAAAAATAAGAAGCAACTTTATCACATTTGAAGCCCAGTGAAGAATCTGCCTGATACTTAACCTACACTTAATTGAAATGTGAAAACTTCAGGCCTAGAAAAACAAAGCCAACATACATACTGAATCTAATCAGTCTGTCTCACCTGTTTTCTAATCACTCCTTTAAATAAACCTAAATTGCCAGCATAAAACATCAGTTGTTCTAAACGAATGGACGGATGTCCCCCGTCATGGGCTGTGTAAAATACAGGGAGGATCCGGCACTGCTTGTTATCTAGAATGACTTCTGCCTGAACTACTATTGGAGAATGGTTGCTGATATACTGCGGTTCTTATACCAGTAAACTGGAATGAAGGTAATTTCAGGCTGCAAAGGAATCAATTGATTTTACTAACTGGTTTTTGGAAAACACTGCCATGAAAAATTATCAATATGTTCATAAAGGCATCTACATGTCTCTTCACAAGGGTTTTACTCAATGGGGGAGGTGGTGAGGTCTGGATATAACTGAACTGTCCATCAGTAGGTAGAACAATATAATGGGAATCAGAGTGCACATTCCGGTTTGAACTCAATCTAGGTAACATGGATTCATCTCTGTGTAATAGGCCTGCTTCTGGAAAACACAATGTAGAGCTCCAAAAGCAGAACGATTCTTTCAGAATACCATGTTATGTTTGTAAATAGATAGACAGATAGATATACAGGAATCAAAAATCTGAAAACGGTCCGGAAGTGTACATTTCAATAACTTACAATGTCAGTAGTGGGGGATTGATAGCAGATCAAGAAGACTGTGTCTGCATGCGAAATGGTTCAATTTTTGAAAGAGTTTTTTAAATGAAAATGGACAAAAAAATTGAAAGGGTTACAGTAAGTGTTGAGGAGTGACTTGGCCAAAGGAGCACAGAGGTGAGAAAGAATTAAGTAGAGTTCAATAGAACCAGGTATAATTTCTGTACACATGACTCCATGAACAGGAGCAAAGGGGACACTTAAAGAAATCATAGGACTAAGGAGAGATCAGGATTAGGAGGGTTTGTACTAGTCTAGAAATGCTGACCTGAAAACCAATTAAGTTTTCCACTCCTTCTTTGGAGGAACATTAGCTGTGCCGTGCTTTTCAAAAATGACTTGTCATAACTGATTTATGCCCATGTTAGCAACTCTTCTGAAATTACTTTGAAAGTAGACTAATGTGAGAGTTTCTCTTTAGAGATAATTCAAGTTACTTGCATAGGAAGTGGCAGCAGGTCTGGGGATGTTGTAGCTCAGTGGCAGTGACCTTGCCTAGCTTGGGGCTGGCCTGCCATGGACTTTCACCCCAAACACTTGCAAGAAAAGAAAAGGGAGGGAAGGGAGAGAGAAAGTTGGAAGGGAGGAAGGCAAAGTTGGAGGGATGCAGGGAGGTAGAAAAGAAGGAAGAAGAAAAGGGGAAAACCCAGGAAGGGAGGAAGGAAGCAAGGAAGGTAGGAAATAGGGAGAGCACAAGGGCAGGGAAAGGACTGAGTCACTCAAACAAAAGGCAAGGGACACAAAGACCAATAGAGGCCATAAAAGCTGTTTGAACAGTTTAGCCAGCTTTAGAATTTGAGTGACATCAAACTGAATGTTATTATGACTGGATGGAATCTTCCTACTAACCCCGCCTTGGCCTGGCCTAAACCAAATCAAGGGGTGGGTGGCATGGAGAGGAATTCTCTCTGGCTGGAGTGGGAGGGACCGAAACCTGTGGCACATGAGGATGCACTGGGTAGGGAAGCGGACAAGACTCCCCTGATGGGCAGTTGAGCACAACAAGGCTCCTGGGAGCCTTTGATCATGGCTCCCACCGCCATACGCCCACCACCCACCATACGCTCAGCCCCTGAAGGGGATCACAGTGGTCTGCTCCGTTGCCTGGTGCAGGTTGGAGTTCCTGACCAAACACCTGAGTGTCCACAGCCTGTGTTGGCCTGCCTGGGCAGGCTGTGGTTGTGGTGGCAAGAGCCAAAGCTGTCTTGGCGTGATGGAGGAGCCAAGGGCTGCCTCTCAGCCATCCTAGTGGGTGGTTCTGGAAGAAGCACCCAGGGTTGTGGCAGCATTGTCCGAAGACATGAAGCCAGGCCATCTTCCTTATGGATTTCCTTGGGAGTTGGTGATGTGTACAGCTCTTGGATTTTTTGCTGTTCTCTCACTTTTCTGGAGAGGTTTTCAGTCGGTTCGTAGCAGGCTTTACGTGGGAAGAGAAAAAAGGCTGGCTCTAAATCTTGCTGGACTTATTGAGGCAAAATGTGGACTTCTTGAAAAAGTGAGCCTTGTTGAAAAAGAACATGAAGGCTTAGAATCATCTTTAAAGGATTGCAGGTTTGAGAAGGGTTCAAGAGAAGCACAACAGCTGGAGGCAACCGACGAAAAGCTGCATAGGCCCGAATCCAGCCATGGCGTTGAAATGCTCTTTCTAGAAGAAGAGCTCAAAGCACAGAAGGCTCAACATGGTCAACAGGATGAAACGATGGCGCATCTATCAAGAAGGATACAGTCCCTCCAAGGTGAATCTGAATCCCTCAGATCACAAATAGCTGAAGCTAAAACAAACTGGAGACTCTTTCAAGTGAATGAGGAAGAACTGAAGCTGGCAATCAAAGAGGTTTTGAATGAAGGATCCCTACTTCCGCCAACGCAGAGACCAACAATACAAGGAGAAGCTGAAGCACAGAGGCAACAAGGAGGTGTCCAATATAAAGCAAAAATCATATTAGAGGACTCTAAAGTAGCTGGAGAACAAGTTCTAAGGGACACAGAAAATCACATGGAGTCTCTGAGTGAATGCTTGCTGAAGATGAAGGATAGATCTTCTCCAAGCCTGGGAGCCCAAAGGGATGGTGGTCACCTGGAACTGGGAAAGACGAGTGAACCCGAAATTGGTGCTCACTTGGAGGATGAGTCCAAAGGAGCTTTGAGGAACCTGGTTTATGGTGATAAGCTAAAGGCCTCCTTAGAAATCTTGGAAGGAGGAAGAAATCAAAAATGTACTTTCTCATCTGAAGTGGAGAAAACCACGGAAGACCTTACAGAACACCTTAAAAGTCTGCAGACTGAACAGGCATCCTTGCAGTCCGAAAATGCACAGCTGCAAAGTGAGAATGAGACCCTACAGAAGAACTTTAAAGTCATGATGGAACGCTGTCAAGAAAATATGATGAATCTGCACAGGAAATTAAGAGTGGAGGAAAACTGCCGTGTGGAGCAAAAGGAGAAACTTTCCAAAGTCGAAGAAAAGATGAGCCATACAATAAAAGAGCTGGAGACCTACAGAAAGAGAGCCCAATATCTTGAAGAACAATTGCAGAGTACCATTCGTTCCTGTCTGGGGAAGATTACTTCCTCCGAGAAAGAAGCAGATGCTAGTGAGTTGGCAGCTCGGATTGCTGAAAGAAACCTCAGTTATTTCAGGAAACAAAATGCACGCAACAGACAGAAATTAACTGAGAAGGAGCTTAGATTTGAACTTGTAGAAAAAGATCCCTATGATGCACTGGATGTTTCCAACTCAGCAATGGGCAGAAAGCCTTCTCCAAATGGGCCCTCACCAATAGGTCACCCTTCATCTGAAAGGAGACCTCCTCATTTTGAAAAGAGTGGTCCACTCACACTCTCACCTTTCACTCCAGTGGGAGGAGGGAGAGGGTCAAGGGGCCCTGGAGAATCCTCTGGACCATGCGACTAGCAGTAAAGGAAGAGAATCCAGCTGTCATAAGTTCACTGATTTTCAGAGAGCACCTTCTCAGACTGGGCCCCTCTCTCCTCCAGGGGAACAGGCCAGCAGGCTGATGATCCCTCCGCCAGGCCAACCATATTCTTCTGATGCACGTCTTCCTCTACAAAGGCAAGATAGGTTTTACTCAAATTGTGGTAGAGCATCGGGACCAGCAGAACACAGAATTCCTAATATGCCTCCTTTGGACTCTGATGTGCCTGATTCACCTCTCCATGCTGAAAACCAAGCAACTGGCTCTGGCTCTGTGTTGGCACCTTTCCCTCCAGTCAGAGGTGCCTTGTTTCCAGTTGACCCAAGGAGTCAGTTCATGAGAAGAGGACCTTTTTTTTCCTCCACCTCTCCCAGGAAACTTGTCTGGGAACCTGGAGATTATTTTCCACCTGACCCGCCACCCACTCCATTTCCAATGCGAAGTGTCTATGCAGGGAGGGGGTTTTCCTCACAAAATCTTCCCCCAAGAGCTGGAATTCAGCCCTCTTCACCCCCATTCTGAAAGTACAAGTGAGTTGCCTGAAGGGTTCCTTCCACCTGCAAATGAGCCTGTTACTCAACATCCAGAACCAAACAAGAAACCTCATGCTGTTGCTCTCTCTTTCAAATGTAATTTGACTTATCTCTCATTTTTAGTTTTTAAGTAACTGCTTTTAGTTCAGTAATTGACTATACTTTGGCTCCAATTGAAGCTCAATGAAACAATAATTCTTAAGATAGTATTTTGTAAATAAAGATGGTTTACGTAAGAATCTTATGAGTAAATTATTCCTATTTTATGTTATTCCAGAGAACGGCATTTAATCTGATGAAGCCACTCTTACATAAACAAGAATGGGAGTTCTAGGTCCTTGTAATCTAGCTGATGGAAATATCTTTTAAACTCCAAACAAAGAAGTGTATTTAGTATGACTGTAGCAATTGTAAAGTGACTTTAGGCTTAATGAAAAAGTGTCACTGATTTAGAGACTGGTTGGGCATTTCAGCTAGTTTTTCCATATCAGAATAACTAGAGCATGGGAGGACTAAAGGAGAGAACACAACTAAACATGTCAAGGAAACAGGAGATCTCAACTACAAAGAAAAATGAAGACCTTTTTTTTATATTGGTTGCTTAAAACCTTACATAGCTCTTGAGATACCATATTTCCTACATTAGATTCAAGTGAGTTATGAACTCCCATTTTGACCCCATATACAGATTGCACAATCACATTGTTTACACATCCACGTTTTTACAAAATGCCATGTTAGTAACTGTTGTATTCTGCTACCTTTTCTAGCCTCTACTATCCCCCCTCTCCTGCCCTCCCATCTTCTCTCTCTATCCCGTCTGCTGTAATTTAACGTTTGGGAATTGGAAACCACACTTTAAACTCACTCTCCTCCCCTTTTTCCCTTCTGTCAAATTTCTCATCATCTTCTTCTATTTCTCCTCCTCCTCCTCCTCTTCCTCCTCCTCCTTATACCTTTAATTCATTCATCATACACTCATGCATTGGTTCATTCATTCCTTTCACGTATGGTGTTGGCGATCCAACTCAGGACCTTTGAAAGTGTGAAGCCAGCACTCTAGTGCTGAGCCAAAACCCCAGCACCTGTCTTTTTGATTTTATGACTGTTTATATGAAATTCAGAGTCGCATTCTGCTATGGTTCACTGATATGTGGATTGACCTAGTCCTTGTTTTCTGGGAGACTTTTGGAAAATATACATGAATTATTAGGAGGTTGAAATGAAGAAACAAAGAGGAAATTCCCCAATTTCTTATTCTTAGATTCCATACTCTGACTCTGCCTACCTACTGTAAAAACTTTTAAACTCGTACTCCCCATTTCTATATCATTGCCAACAAGTGAACGTTCACTGCCCTACAACAAACCAGAGAACTCACATTGAACCATGTTTCCCCAGTAGAGACCAAGACACAATACTTATTAAAAAAATACCCTAGTCATGAATCAGTAGGTAAAGCTTTATTTGAGTGTTAAATGTGCTCTAATTATGTGTTTGTGTGTGTGTTGATGTGTGTGGTGTGTGGGTGTGTGTGCTTGTGTGTAAAACAAGCACTGAGGTGTAAAATAAATGCAGGATTGCAACGGCCTTCTTAAAAATAAGAAGCAACTTTATCACATTTGAAGCCCAGTGAAGAATCTGCCTGATACTTAACCTACACTTAATTGAAATGTGAAAACTTCAGGCCTAGAAAAACAAAGCCAACATACATACTGAATCTAATCAGTCTGTCTCACCTGTTTTCTAATCACTCCTTTAAATAAACCTAAATTGCCAGCATAAAACATCAGTTGTTCTAAACGAATGGACGGATGTCCCCCGTCATGGGCTGTGTAAAATACAGGGAGGATCCGGCACTGCTTGTTATCTAGAATGACTTCTGCCTGAACTACTATTGGAGAATGGTTGCTGATATACTGCGGTTCTTATACCAGTAAACTGGAATGAAGGTAATTTCAGGCTGCAAAGGAATCAATTGATTTTACTAACTGGTTTTTGGAAAACACTGCCATGAAAAATTATCAATATGTTCATAAAGGCATCTACATGTCTCTTCACAAGGGTTTTACTCAATGGGGGAGGTGGTGAGGTCTGGATATAACTGAACTGTCCATCAGTAGGTAGAACAATATAATGGGAATCAGAGTGCACATTCCGGTTTGAACTCAATCTAGGTAACATGGATTCATCTCTGTGTAATAGGCCTGCTTCTGGAAAACACAATGTAGAGCTCCAAAAGCAGAACGATTCTTTCAGAATACCATGTTATGTTTGTAAATAGATAGACAGATAGATATACAGGAATCAAAAATCTGAAAACGGTCCGGAAGTGTACATTTCAATAACTTACAATGTCAGTAGTGGGGGATTGATAGCAGATCAAGAAGACTGTGTCTGCATGCGAAATGGTTCAATTTTTGAAAGAGTTTTTTAAATGAAAATGGACAAAAAAATTGAAAGGGTTACAGTAAGTGTTGAGGAGTGACTTGGCCAAAGGAGCACAGAGGTGAGAAAGAATTAAGTAGAGTTCAATAGAACCAGGTATAATTTCTGTACACATGACTCCATGAACAGGAGCAAAGGGGACACTTAAAGAAATCATAGGACTAAGGAGAGATCAGGATTAGGAGGGTTTGTACTAGTCTAGAAATGCTGACCTGAAAACCAATTAAGTTTTCCACTCCTTCTTTGGAGGAACATTAGCTGTGCCGTGCTTTTCAAAAATGACTTGTCATAACTGATTTATGCCCATGTTAGCAACTCTTCTGAAATTACTTTGAAAGTAGACTAATGTGAGAGTTTCTCTTTAGAGATAATTCAAGTTACTTGCATAGGAAGTGGCAGCAGGTCTGGGGATGTTGTAGCTCAGTGGCAGTGACCTTGCCTAGCTTGGGGCTGGCCTGCCATGGACTTTCACCCCAAACACTTGCAAGAAAAGAAAAGGGAGGGAAGGGAGAGAGAAAGTTGGAAGGGAGGAAGGCAAAGTTGGAGGGATGCAGGGAGGTAGAAAAGAAGGAAGAAGAAAAGGGGAAAACCCAGGAAGGGAGGAAGGAAGCAAGGAAGGTAGGAAATAGGGAGAGCACAAGGGCAGGGAAAGGACTGAGTCACTCAAACAAAAGGCAAGGGACACAAAGACCAATAGAGGCCATAAAAGCTGTTTGAACAGTTTAGCCAGCTTTAGAATTTGAGTGACATCAAACTGAATGTTATTATGACTGGATGGAATCTTCCTACTAACCCCGCCTTGGCCTGGCCTAAACCAAATCAAGGGGTGGGTGGCATGGAGAGGAATTCTCTCTGGCTGGAGTGGGAGGGACCGAAACCTGTGGCACATGAGGATGCACTGGGTAGGGAAGCGGACAAGACTCCCCTGATGGGCAGTTGAGCACAACAAGGCTCCTGGGAGCCTTTGATCATGGCTCCCACCGCCATACGCCCACCACCCACCATACGCTCAGCCCCTGAAGGGGATCACAGTGGTCTGCTCCGTTGCCTGGTGCAGGTTGGAGTTCCTGACCAAACACCTGAGTGTCCACAGCCTGTGTTGGCCTGCCTGGGCAGGCTGTGGTTGTGGTGGCAAGAGCCAAAGCTGTCTTGGCGTGATGGAGGAGCCAAGGGCTGCCTCTCAGCCATCCTAGTGGGTGGTTCTGGAAGAAGCACCCAGGGTTGTGGCAGCATTGTCCGAAGACATGAAGCCAGGCCATCTTCCTTATGGCTTTCCTTGGGAGTTGGTGATGTGTACAGCTCCTGGATTTGTTGCTGTTCTCTCACTTTTCTGGAGAGGTTTTCAGTCGGTTCGTAGCAGGCTTTACGTGGGAAGAGAAAAAAGGCTGGCTCTAAATCTTGCTGGACTTATTGAGGCAAAATGTGGACTTCTTGAAAAAGTGAGCCTTGTTGAAAAAGAACATGAAGGCTTAGAATCATCTTTAAAGGATTGCAGGTTTGAGAAGGGTTCAAGAGAAGCACAACAGCTGGAGGCAACCGACGAAAAGCTGCATAGGCCCGAATCCAGCCATGGCGTTGAAATGCTCTTTCTAGAAGAAGAGCTCAAAGCACAGAAGGCTCAACATGGTCAACAGGATGAAACGATGGCGCATCTATCAAGAAGGATACAGTCCCTCCAAGGTGAATCTGAATCCCTCAGATCACAAATAGCTGAAGCTAAAACAAACTGGAGACTCTTTCAAGTGAATGAGGAAGAACTGAAGCTGGCAATCAAAGAGGTTTTGAATGAAGGATCCCTACTTCTGCCAACGCAGAGACCAACAATACAAGGAGAAGCTGAAGCACAGAGGCAACAAGGAGGTGTCCAATATAAAGCAAAAATCATATTAGAGGACTCTAAAGTAGCTGGAGAACAAGTTCTAAGGGACACAGAAAATCACATGGAGTCTCTGAGTGAATGCTTGCTGAAGATGAAGGATAGATCTTCTCCAAGCCTGGGAGCCCAAAGGGATGGTGGTCACCTGGAACTGGGAAAGACGAGTGAACCCGAAATTGGTGCTCACTTGGAGGATGAGTCCAAAGGAGCTTTGAGGAACCTGGTTTATGGTGATAAGCTAAAGGCCTCCTTAGAAATCTTGGAAGGAGGAAGAAATCAAAAATGTACTTTCTCATCTGAAGTGGAGAAAACCACGGAAGACCTTACAGAACACCTTAAAAGTCTGCAGACTGAACAGGCATCCTTGCAGTCCGAAAATGCACAGCTGCAAAGTGAGAATGAGACCCTACAGAAGAACTTTAAAGTCATGATGGAACGCTGTCAAGAAAATATGATGAATCTGCACAGGAAATTAAGAGTGGAGGAAAACTGCCGTGTGGAGCAAAAGGAGAAACTTTCCAAAGTCGAAGAAAAGATGAGCCATACAATAAAAGAGCTGGAGACCTACAGAAAGAGAGCCCAATATCTTGAAGAACAATTGCAGAGTACCATTCGTTCCTGTCTGGGGAAGATTACTTCCTCCGAGAAAGAAGCAGATGCTAGTGAGTTGGCAGCTCGGATTGCTGAAAGAAACCTCAGTTATTTCAGGAAACAAAATGCACGCAACAGACAGAAATTAACTGAGAAGGAGCTTAGATTTGAACTTGTAGAAAAAGATCCCTATGATGCACTGGATGTTTCCAACTCAGCAATGGGCAGAAAGCCTTCTCCAAATGGGCCCTCACCAATAGGTCACCCTTCATCTGAAAGGAGACCTCCTCATTTTGAAAAGAGTGGTCCACTCACACTCTCACCTTTCACTCCAGTGGGAGGAGGAAGAGGGTCAAGGGGCCCTGGAGAATCCTCTGGACCATGCGACTAGCAGTAAAGGAAGAGAATCCAGCTGTCATAAGTTCACTGATTTTCAGAGAGCACCTTCTCAGACTGGGCCCCTCTCTCCTCCAGGGGAACAGGCCAGCAGGCTGATGATCCCTCCGCCAGGCCAACCATATTCTTCTGATGCACGTCTTCCTCTACAAAGGCAAGATAGGTTTTACTCAAATTGTGGTAGAGCATCGGGACCAGCAGAACACAGAATTCCTAATATGCCTCCTTTGGACTCTGATGTGCCTGATTCACCTCTCCATGCTGAAAACCAAGCAACTGGCTCTGGCTCTGTGTTGGCACCTTTCCCTCCAGTCAGAGGTGCCTTGTTTCCAGTTGACCCAAGGAGTCAGTTCATGAGAAGAGGACCTTTTTTTTCCTCCACCTCTCCCAGGAAACTTGTCTGGGAACCTGGAGATTATTTTCCACCTGACCCGCCACCCACTCCATTTCCAATACGAAGTGTCTATGCAGGGAGGGGGTTTGTCCTCACAAAATCTTCCCCCAAGAGCTGGAATTCAGCCCTCTTCACCCCCATTCTGAAAGTACAAGTGAGTTGCCTGAAGGGTTCCTTCCACCTGCAAATGAGCCTGTTACTCAACATCCAGAACCAAACAAGAAACCTCATGCTGTTGCTCTCTCTTCAAATGTAATTTGACTTATCTCTCATTTTTAGTTTTTAAGTAACTGCTTTTAGTTCAGTAATTGACTATACTTTGGCTCCAATTGAAGCTCAATGAAACAATAATTCTTAAGATAGTATTTTGTAAATAAAGATGGTTTACGTAAGAATCTTATGAGTAAATTATTCCTATTTTATGTTATTCCAGAGAACGGCATTTAATCTGATGAAGCCACTCTTACATAAACAAGAATGGGAGTTCTAGGTCCTTGTAATCTAGCTGATGGAAATATCTTTTAAACTCCAAACAAAGAAGTGTATTTAGTATGACTGTAGCAATTGTAAAGTGACTTTAGGCTTAATGAAAAAGTGTCACTGATTTAGAGACTGGTTGGGCATTTCAGCTAGTTTTTCCATATCAGAATAACTAGAGCATGGGACGACTAAAGGAGAGAACACAACTAAACATGTCAAGGAAACAGGAGATCTCAACTACAAAGAAAAATGAAGACCTTTTTTTATATTGGTTGCTTAAAACCTTACATAGCTCTTGAGATACCATATTTCCTACATTAGATTCAAGTGAGTTATGAACTCCCATTTTGACCCCATATACAGATTGCACAATCACATTGTTTACACATCCACGTTTTTACAAAATGCCATGTTAGTAACTGTTGTATTCTGCTACCTTTTCTAGCCTCTACTATCCCCCCTCTCCTGCCCTCCCATCTTCTCTCTCTATCCCGTCTGCTGTTATTTAACGTTTGGGAATTGGAAACCACACTTTAAACTCACTCTCCTCCCCTTTTTCCCTTCTGTCAAATTTCTCATCATCTTCTTCTATTTCTCCTCCTCCTCCTCCTCTTCCTCCTCCTCCTTATACCTTTAATTCATTCATCATACACTCATGCATTGGTTCATTCATTCCTTTCACGTATGGTGTTGGCGATCCAACTCAGGACCTTTGAAAGTGTGAAGCCAGCACTCTAGTGCTGAGCCAAAACCCCAGCACCTGTCTTTTTGATTTTATGACTGTTTATATGAAATTCAGAGTCGCATTCTGCTATGGTTCACTGATATGTGGATTGACCTAGTCCTTGTTTTCTGGGAGACTTTTGGAAAATATACATGAATTATTAGGAGGTTGAAATGAAGAAACAAAGAGGAAATTCCCCAATTTCTTATTCTTAGATTCCATACTCTGACTCTGCCTACCTACTGTAAAAACTTTTAAACTCGTACTCCCCATTTCTATATCATTGCCAACAAGTGAACGTTCACTGCCCTACAACAAACCAGAGAACTCACATTGAACCATGTTTCCCCAGTAGAGACCAAGACACAATACTTATTAAAAAAATACCCTAGTCATGAATCAGTAGGTAAAGCTTTATTTGAGTGTTAAATGTGCTCTAATTATGTGTTTGTGTGTGTGTTGATGTGTGTGGTGTGTGGGTGTGTGTGCTTGTGTGTAAAACAAGCACTGAGGTGTAAAATAAATGCAGGATTGCAACGGCCTTCTTAAAAATAAGAAGCAACT
The DNA here is from genome assembly GCF_048772815.1 of Callospermophilus lateralis. Taxonomy (NCBI): domain Eukaryota; kingdom Metazoa; phylum Chordata; class Mammalia; order Rodentia; family Sciuridae; genus Callospermophilus; species Callospermophilus lateralis. The sequence goes on from NW_027515604.1 coordinate 52,088, forward strand.
TTATCACATTTGAAGCCCAGTGAAGAATCTGCCTGATACTTAACCTACACTTAATTGAAATGTGAAAACTTCAGGCCTAGAAAAACAAAGCCAACATACATACTGAATCTAATCAGTCTGTCTCACCTGTTTTCTAATCACTCCTTTAAATAAACCTAAATTGCCAGCATAAAACATCAGTTGTTCTAAACGAATGGACGGATGTCCCCCGTCATGGGCTGTGTAAAATACAGGGAGGATCCGGCACTGCTTGTTATCTAGAATGACTTCTGCCTGAACTACTATTGGAGAATGGTTGCTGATATACTGCGGTTCTTATACCAGTAAACTGGAATGAAGGTAATTTCAGGCTGCAAAGGAATCAATTGATTTTACTAACTGGTTTTTGGAAAACACTGCCATGAAAAATTATCAATATGTTCATAAAGGCATCTACATGTCTCTTCACAAGGGTTTTACTCAATGGGGGAGGTGGTGAGGTCTGGATATAACTGAACTGTCCATCAGTAGGTAGAACAATATAATGGGAATCAGAGTGCACATTCCGGTTTGAACTCAATCTAGGTAACATGGATTCATCTCTGTGTAATAGGCCTGCTTCTGGAAAACACAATGTAGAGCTCCAAAAGCAGAACGATTCTTTCAGAATACCATGTTATGTTTGTAAATAGATAGACAGATAGATATACAGGAATCAAAAATCTGAAAACGGTCCGGAAGTGTACATTTCAATAACTTACAATGTCAGTAGTGGGGGATTGATAGCAGATCAAGAAGACTGTGTCTGCATGCGAAATGGTTCAATTTTTGAAAGAGTTTTTTAAATGAAAATGGACAAAAAAATTGAAAGGGTTACAGTAAGTGTTGAGGAGTGACTTGGCCAAAGGAGCACAGAGGTGAGAAAGAATTAAGTAGAGTTCAATAGAACCAGGTATAATTTCTGTACACATGACTCCATGAACAGGAGCAAAGGGGACACTTAAAGAAATCATAGGACTAAGGAGAGATCAGGATTAGGAGGGTTTGTACTAGTCTAGAAATGCTGACCTGAAAACCAATTAAGTTTTCCACTCCTTCTTTGGAGGAACATTAGCTGTGCCGTGCTTTTCAAAAATGACTTGTCATAACTGATTTATGCCCATGTTAGCAACTCTTCTGAAATTACTTTGAAAGTAGACTAATGTGAGAGTTTCTCTTTAGAGATAATTCAAGTTACTTGCATAGGAAGTGGCAGCAGGTCTGGGGATGTTGTAGCTCAGTGGCAGTGACCTTGCCTAGCTTGGGGCTGGCCTGCCATGGACTTTCACCCCAAACACTTGCAAGAAAAGAAAAGGGAGGGAAGGGAGAGAGAAAGTTGGAAGGGAGGAAGGCAAAGTTGGAGGGATGCAGGGAGGTATAAAAGAAGGAAGAAGAAAAGGGGAAAACCCAGGAAGGGAGGAAGGAAGCAAGGAAGGTAGGAAATAGGGAGAGCACAAGGGCAGGGAAAGGACTGAGTCACTCAAACAAAAGGCAAGGGACACAAAGACCAATAGAGGCCATAAAAGCTGTTTGAACAGTTTAGTCAGCTTTAGAATTTGAGTGACATCAAACTGAATGTTATTATGACTGGATGGAATCTTCCTACTAACCCCGCCTTGGCCTGGCCTAAACCAAATCAAGGGGTGGGTGGCATGGAGAGGAATTCTCTCTGGCTGGAGTGGGAGGGACCGAAACCTGTGGCACATGAGGATGCACTGGGTAGGGAAGCGGACAAGACTCCCCTGATGGGCAGTTGAGCACAACAAGGCTCCTGGGAGCCTTTGATCATGGCTCCCACCGCCATACGCCCACCACCCACCATACGCTCAGCCCCTGAAGGGGATCACAGTGGTCTGCTCCGTTGCCTGGTGCAGGTTGGAGTTCCTGACCAAACACCTGAGTGTCCACAGCCTGTGTTGGCCTGCCTGGGCAGGCTGTGGTTGTGGTGGCAAGAGCCAAAGCTGTCTTGGCGTGATGGAGGAGCCAAGGGCTGCCTCTCAGCCATCCTAGTGGGTGGTTCTGGAAGAAGCACCCAGGGTTGTGGCAGCATTGTCCGAAGACATGAAGCCAGGCCATCTTCCTTATGGCTTTCCTTGGGAGTTGGTGATGTGTACAGCTCTTGGATTTTTTGCTGTTCTCTCACTTTTCTGGAGAGGTTTTCAGTCGGTTCGTAGCAGGCTTTACGTGGGAAGAGAAAAAAGGCTGGCTCTAAATCTTGCTGGACTTATTGAGGCAAAATGTGGACTTCTTGAAAAAGTGAGCCTTGTTGAAAAAGAACATGAAGGCTTAGAATCATCTTTAAAGGATTGCAGGTTTGAGAAGGGTTCAAGAGAAGCACAACAGCTGGAGGCAACCGACGAAAAGCTGCATAGGCCCGAATCCAGCCATGGCGTTGAAATGCTCTTTCTAGAAGAAGAGCTCAAAGCACAGAAGGCTCAACATGGTCAACAGGATGAAACGATGGCGCATCTATCAAGAAGGATACAGTCCCTCCAAGGTGAATCTGAATCCCTCAGATCACAAATAGCTGAAGCTAAAACAAACTGGAGACTCTTTCAAGTGAATGAGGAAGAACTGAAGCTGGCAATCAAAGAGGTTTTGAATGAAGGATCCCTACTTCTGCCAACGCAGAGACCAACAATACAAGGAGAAGCTGAAGCACAGAGGCAACAAGGAGGTGTCCAATATAAAGCAAAAATCATATTAGAGGACTCTAAAGTAGCTGGAGAACAAGTTCTAAGGGACACAGAAAATCACATGGAGTCTCTGAGTGAATGCTTGCTGAAGATGAAGGATAGATCTTCTCCAAGCCTGGGAGCCCAAAGGGATGGTGGTCACCTGGAACTGGGAAAGACGAGTGAACCCGAAATTGGTGCTCACTTGGAGGATGAGTCCAAAGGAGCTTTGAGGAACCTGGTTTATGGTGATAAGCTAAAGGCCTCCTTAGAAATCTTGGAAGGAGGAAGAAATCAAAAATGTACTTTCTCATCTGAAGTGGAGAAAACCACGGAAGACCTTACAGAACACCTTAAAAGTCTGCAGACTGAACAGGCATCCTTGCAGTCCGAAAATGCACAGCTGCAAAGTGAGAATGAGACCCTACAGAAGAACTTTAAAGTCATGATGGAACGCTGTCAAGAAAATATGATGAATCTGCACAGGAAATTAAGAGTGGAGGAAAACTGCCGTGTGGAGCAAAAGGAGAAACTTTCCAAAGTCGAAGAAAAGATGAGCCATACAATAAAAGAGCTGGAGACCTACAGAAAGAGAGCCCAATATCTTGAAGAACAATTGCAGAGTACCATTCGTTCCTGTCTGGGGAAGATTACTTCCTCCGAGAAAGAAGCAGATGCTAGTGAGTTGGCAGCTCGGATTGCTGAAAGAAACCTCAGTTATTTCAGGAAACAAAATGCACGCAACAGACAGAAATTAACTGAGAAGGAGCTTAGATTTGAACTTGTAGAAAAAGATCCCTATGATGCACTGGATGTTTCCAACTCAGCAATGGGCAGAAAGCCTTCTCCAAATGGGCCCTCACCAATAGGTCACCCTTCATCTGAAAGGAGACCTCCTCATTTTGAAAAGAGTGGTCCACTCACACTCTCACCTTTCACTCCAGTGGGAGGAGGAAGAGGGTCAAGGGGCCCTGGAGAATCCTCTGGACCATGCGACTAGCAGTAAAGGAAGAGAATCCAGCTGTCATAAGTTCACTGATTTTCAGAGAGCACCTTCTCAGACTGGGCCCCTCTCTCCTCCAGGGGAACAGGCCAGCAGGCTGATGATCCCTCCGCCAGGCCAACCATATTCTTCTGATGCACGTCTTCCTCTACAAAGGCAAGATAGGTTTTACTCAAATTGTGGTAGAGCATCGGGACCAGCAGAACACAGAATTCCTAATATGCCTCCTTTGGACTCTGATGTGCCTGATTCACCTCTCCATGCTGAAAACCAAGCAACTGGCTCTGGCTCTGTGTTGGCACCTTTCCCTCCAGTCAGAGGTGCCTTGTTTCCAGTTGACCCAAGGAGTCAGTTCATGAGAAGAGGACCTTTTTTTTCCTCCACCTCTCCCAGGAAACTTGTCTGGGAACCTGGAGATTATTTTCCACCTGACCCGCCACCCACTCCATTTCCAATACGAAGTGTCTATGCAGGGAGGGGGTTTGTCCTCACAAAATCTTCCCCCAAGAGCTGGAATTCAGCCCTCTTCACCCCCATTCTGAAAGTACAAGTGAGTTGCCTGAAGGGTTCCTTCCACCTGCAAATGAGCCTGTTACTCAACATCCAGAACCAAACAAGAAACCTCATGCTGTTGCTCTCTCTTCAAATGTAATTTGACTTATCTCTCATTTTTAGTTTTTAAGTAACTGCTTTTAGTTCAGTAATTGACTATACTTTGGCTCCAATTGAAGCTCAATGAAACAATAATTCTTAAGATAGTATTTTGTAAATAAAGATGGTTTACGTAAGAATCTTATGAGTAAATTATTCCTATTTTATGTTATTCCAGAGAACGGCATTTAATCTGATGAAGCCACTCTTACATAAACAAGAATGGGAGTTCTAGGTCCTTGTAATCTAGCTGATGGAAATATCTTTTAAACTCCAAACAAAGAAGTGTATTTAGTATGACTGTAGCAATTGTAAAGTGACTTTAGGCTTAATGAAAAAGTGTCACTGATTTAGAGACTGGTTGGGCATTTCAGCTAGTTTTTCCATATCAGAATAACTAGAGCATGGGACGACTAAAGGAGAGAACACAACTAAACATGTCAAGGAAACAGGAGATCTCAACTACAAAGAAAAATGAAGACCTTTTTTTATATTGGTTGCTTAAAACCTTACATAGCTCTTGAGATACCATATTTCCTACATTAGATTCAAGTGAGTTATGAACTCCCATTTTGACCCCATATACAGATTGCACAATCACATTGTTTACACATCCACGTTTTTACAAAATGCCATGTTAGTAACTGTTGTATTCTGCTACCTTTTCTAGCCTCTACTATCCCCCCTCTCCTGCCCTCCCATCTTCTCTCTCTATCCCGTCTGCTGTTATTTAACGTTTGGGAATTGGAAACCACACTTTAAACTCACTCTCCTCCCCTTTTTCCCTTCTGTCAAATTTCTCATCATCTTCTTCTATTTCTCCTCCTCCTCCTCCTCTTCCTCCTCCTCCTTATACCTTTAATTCATTCATCATACACTCATGCATTGGTTCATTCATTCCTTTCACGTATGGTGTTGGCGATCCAACTCAGGACCTTTGAAAGTGTGAAGCCAGCACTCTAGTGCTGAGCCAAAACCCCAGCACCTGTCTTTTTGATTTTATGACTGTTTATATGAAATTCAGAGTCGCATTCTGCTATGGTTCACTGATATGTGGATTGACCTAGTCCTTGTTTTCTGGGAGACTTTTGGAAAATATACATGAATTATTAGGAGGTTGAAATGAAGAAACAAAGAGGAAATTCCCCAATTTCTTATTCTTAGATTCCATACTCTGACTCTGCCTACCTACTGTAAAAACTTTTAAACTCGTACTCCCCATTTCTATATCATTGCCAACAAGTGAACGTTCACTGCCCTACAACAAACCAGAGAACTCACATTGAACCATGTTTCCCCAGTAGAGACCAAGACACAATACTTATTAAAAAAATACCCTAGTTATGAATCAGTAGGTAAAGCTTTATTTGAGTGTTAAATGTGCTCTAATTATGTGTTTGTGTGTGTGTTGATGTGTGTGGTGTGTGGGTGTGTGTGCTTGTGTGTAAAACAAGCACTGAGGTGTAAAATAAATGCAGGATTGCAACGGCCTTCTTAAAAATAAGAAGCAACTTTATCACATTTGAAGCCCAGTGAAGAATCTGCCTGATACTTAACCTACACTTAATTGAAATGTGAAAACTTCAGGCCTAGAAAAACAAAGCCAACATACATACTGAATCTAATCAGTCTGTCTCACCTGTTTTCTAATCACTCCTTTAAATAAACCTAAATTGCCAGCATAAAACATCAGTTGTTCTAAACGAATGGACGGATGTCCCCCGTCATGGGCTGTGTAAAATACAGGGAGGATCCGGCACTGCTTGTTATCTAGAATGACTTCTGCCTGAACTACTATTGGAGAATGGTTGCTGATATACTGCGGTTCTTATACCAGTAAACTGGAATGAAGGTAATTTCAGGCTGCAAAGGAATCAATTGATTTTACTAACTGGTTTTTGGAAAACACTGCCATGAAAAATTATCAATATGTTCATAAAGGCATCTACATGTCTCTTCACAAGGGTTTTACTCAATGGGGGAGGTGGTGAGGTCTGGATATAACTGAACTGTCCATCAGTAGGTAGAACAATATAATGGGAATCAGAGTGCACATTCCGGTTTGAACTCAATCTAGGTAACATGGATTCATCTCTGTGTAATAGGCCTGCTTCTGGAAAACACAATGTAGAGCTCCAAAAGCAGAACGATTCTTTCAGAATACCATGTTATGTTTGTAAATAGATAGACAGATAGATATACAGGAATCAAAAATCTGAAAACGGTGGGGAAGTGTACATTTCAATAACTTACAATGTCAGTAGTGGGGGATTGATAGCAGATCAAGAAGACTGTGTCTGCATGCGAAATGGTTCAATTTTTGAAAGAGTTTTTTAAATGAAAATGGACAAAAAAATTGAAAGGGTTACAGTAAGTGTTGAGGAGTGACTTGGCCAAAGGAGCACAGAGGTGAGAAAGAATTAAGTAGAGTTCAATAGAACCAGGTATAATTTCTGTACACATGACTCCATGAACAGGAGCAAAGGGGACACTTAAAGAAATCATAGGACTAAGGAGAGATCAGGATTAGGAGGGTTTGTACTAGTCTAGAAATGCTGACCTGAAAACCAATTAAGTTTTCCACTCCTTCTTTGGAGGAACATTAGCTGTGTCGTGCTTTTCAAAAATGACTTGTCATAACTGATTTATGCCCATGTTAGCAACTCTTCTGAAATTACTTTGAAAGTAGACTAATGTGAGAGTTTCTCTTTAGAGATAATTCAAGTTACTTGCATAGGAAGTGGCAGCAGGTCTGGGGATGTTGTAGCTCAGTGGCAGTGACCTTGCCTAGCTTGGGGCTGGCCTGCCATGGACTTTCACCCCAAACACTTGCAAGAAAAGAAAAGGGAGGGAAGGGAGAGAGAAAGTTGGAAGGGAGGAAGGCAAAGTTGGAGGGATGCAGGGAGGTAGAAAAGAAGGAAGAAGAAAAGGGGAAAACCCAGGAAGGGAGGAAGGAAGCAAGGAAGGTAGGAAATAGAAAGAGCACAAGGGCAGGGAAAGGACTGAGTCACTCAAACAAAAGGCAAGGGACACAAAGACCAATAGAGGCCATAAAAGCTGTTTGAACAGTTTAGTCAGCTTTAGAATTTGAGTGACATCAAACTGAATGTTATTATGACTGGATGGAATCTTCCTACTAACCCCGCCTTGGCCTGGCCTAAACCAAATCAAGGGGTGGGTGGCATGGAGAGGAATTCTCTCTGGCTGGAGTGGGAGGGACCGAAACCTGTGGCACATGAGGATGCACTGGGTAGGGAAGCGGACAAGACTCCCCTGATGGGCAGTTGAGCACAACAAGGCTCCTGGGAGCCTTTGATCATGGCTCCCACCGCCATACGCCCACCACCCACCATACGCTCAGCCCCTGAAGGGGATCACAGTGGTCTGCTCCGTTGCCTGGTGCAGGTTGGAGTTCCTGACCAAACACCTGAGTGTCCACAGCCTGTGTTGGCCTGCCTGGGCAGGCTGTGGTTGTGGTGGCAAGAGCCAAAGCTGTCTTGGCGTGATGGAGGAGCCAAGGGCTGCCTCTCAGCCATCCTAGTGGGTGGTTCTGGAAGAAGCACCCAGGGTTGTGGCAGCATTGTCCGAAGACATGAAGCCAGGCCATCTTCCTTATGGCTTTCCTTGGGAGTTGGTGATGTGTACAGCTCTTGGATTTTTTGCTGTTCTCTCACTTTTCTGGAGAGGTTTTCAGTCGGTTCGTAGCAGGCTTTACGTGGGAAGAGAAAAAAGGCTGGCTCTAAATCTTGCTGGACTTATTGAGGCAAAATGTGGACTTCTTGAAAAAGTGAGCCTTGTTGAAAAAGAACATGAAGGCTTAGAATCATCTTTAAAGGATTGCAGGTTTGAGAAGGGTTCAAGAGAAGCACAACAGCTGGAGGCAACCGACGAAAAGCTGCATAGGCCCGAATCCAGCCATGGCGTTGAAATGCTCTTTCTAGAAGAAGAGCTCAAAGCACAGAAGGCTCAACATGGTCAACAGGATGAAACGATGGCGCATCTATCAAGAAGGATACAGTCCCTCCAAGGTGAATCTGAATCCCTCAGATCACAAATAGCTGAAGCTAAAACAAACTGGAGACTCTTTCAAGTGAATGAGGAAGAACTGAAGCTGGCAATCAAAGAGGTTTTGAATGAAGGATCCCTACTTCTGCCAACGCAGAGACCAACAATACAAGGAGAAGCTGAAGCACAGAGGCAACAAGGAGGTGTCCAATATAAAGCAAAAATCATATTAGAGGACTCTAAAGTAGCTGGAGAACAAGTTCTAAGGGACACAGAAAATCACATGGAGTCTCTGAGTGAATGCTTGCTGAAGATGAAGGATAGATCTTCTCCAAGCCTGGGAGCCCAAAGGGATGGTGGTCACCTGGAACTGGGAAAGACGAGTGAACCCGAAATTGGTGCTCACTTGGAGGATGAGTCCAAAGGAGCTTTGAGGAACCTGGTTTATGGTGATAAGCTAAAGGCCTCCTTAGAAATCTTGGAAGGAGGAAGAAATCAAAAATGTACTTTCTCATCTGAAGTGGAGAAAACCACGGAAGACCTTACAGAACACCTTAAAAGTCTGCAGACTGAACAGGCATCCTTGCAGTCCGAAAATGCACAGCTGCAAAGTGAGAATGAGACCCTACAGAAGAACTTTAAAGTCATGATGGAACGCTGTCAAGAAAATATGATGAATCTGCACAGGAAATTAAGAGTGGAGGAAAACTGCCGTGTGGAGCAAAAGGAGAAACTTTCCAAAGTCGAAGAAAAGATGAGCCATACAATAAAAGAGCTGGAGACCTACAGAAAGAGAGCCCAATATCTTGAAGAACAATTGCAGAGTACCATTCGTTCCTGTCTGGGGAAGATTACTTCCTCCGAGAAAGAAGCAGATGCTAGTGAGTTGGCAGCTCGGATTGCTGAAAGAAACCTCAGTTATTTCAGGAAACAAAATGCACGCAACAGACAGAAATTAACTGAGAAGGAGCTTAGATTTGAACTTGTAGAAAAAGATCCCTATGATGCACTGGATGTTTCCAACTCAGCAATGGGCAGAAAGCCTTCTCCAAATGGGCCCTCACCAATAGGTCACCCTTCATCTGAAAGGAGACCTCCTCATTTTGAAAAGAGTGGTCCACTCACACTCTCACCTTTCACTCCAGTGGGAGGAGGAAGAGGGTCAAGGGGCCCTGGAGAATCCTCTGGACCATGCGACTAGCAGTAAAGGAAGAGAATCCAGCTGTCATAAGTTCACTGATTTTCAGAGAGCACCTTCTCAGACTGGGCCCCTCTCTCCTCCAGGGGAACAGGCCAGCAGGCTGATGATCCCTCCGCCAGGCCAACCATATTCTTCTGATGCACGTCTTCCTCTACAAAGGCAAGATAGGTTTTACTCAAATTGTGGTAGAGCATCGGGACCAGCAGAACACAGAATTCCTAATATGCCTCCTTTGGACTCTGATGTGCCTGATTCACCTCTCCATGCTGAAAACCAAGCAACTGGCTCTGGCTCTGTGTTGGCACCTTTCCCTCCAGTCAGAGGTGCCTTGTTTCCAGTTGACCCAAGGAGTCAGTTCATGAGAAGAGGACCTTTTTTTTCCTCCACCTCTCCCAGGAAACTTGTCTGGGAACCTGGATATTATTTTCCACCTGACCCGCCACCCACTCCATTTCCAATACGAAGTGTCTATGCAGGGAGGGGGTTTGTCCTCACAAAATCTTCCCCCAAGAGCTGGAATTCAGCCCTCTTCAACCCCATTCTGAAAGTACAAGTGAGTTGCCTGAAGGGTTCCTTCCACCTGCAAATGAGCCTGTTACTCAACATCCAGAACCAAACAAGAAACCTCATGCTGTTGCTCTCTCTTTCAAATGTAATTTGACTTATCTCTCATTTTTAGTTTTTAAGTAACTGCTTTTAGTTCAGTAATTGACTATACTTTGGCTCCAATTGAAGCTCAATGAAACAATAATTCTTAAGATAGTATTTTGTAAATAAAGATGGTTTACGTAAGAATCTTATGAGTAAATTATTCCTATTTTATGTTATTCCAGAGAACGGCATTTAATCTGATGAAGCCACTCTTACATAAACAAGAATGGGAGTTCTAGGTCCTTGTAATCTAGCTGATGGAAATATCTTTTAAACTCCAAACAAAGAAGTGTATTTAGTATGACTGTAGCAATTGTAAAGTGACTTTAGGCTTAATGAAAAAGTGTCACTGATTTAGAGACTGGTTGGGCATTTCAGCTAGTTTTTCCATATCAGAATAACTAGAGCATGGGAGGACTAAAGGAGAGAACACAACTAAACATGTCAAGGAAACAGGAGATCTCAACTACAAAGAAAAATGAAGACCTTTTTTTATATTGGTTGCTTAAAACCTTACATAGCTCTTGAGATACCATATTTCCTACATTAGATTCAAGTGAGTTATGAACTCCCATTTTGACCCCATATACAGATTGCACAATCACATTGTTTACACATCCACGTTTTTACAAAATGCCATGTTAGTAACTGTTGTATTCTGCTACCTTTTCTAGCCTCTACTATCCCCCCTCTCCTGCCCTCCCATCTTCTCTCTCTATCCCGTCTGCTGTAATTTAACGTTTGGGAATTGGAAACCACACTTTAAACTCACTCTCCTCCCCTTTTTCCCTTCTGTCAAATTTCTCATCATCTTCTTCTATTTCTCCTCCTCCTCCTCCTCTTCCTCCTCCTCCTTATACCTTTAATTCATTCATCATACACTCATGCATTGGTTCATTCATTCCTTTCACGTATGGTGTTGGCGATCCAACTCAGGACCTTTGAAAGTGTGAAGCCAGCACTCTAGTGCTGAGCCAAAACCCCAGCACCTGTCTTTTTGATTTTATGACTGTTTATATGAAATTCAGAGTCGCATTCTGCTATGGTTCACTGATATGTGGATTGACCTAGTCCTTGTTTTCTGGGAGACTTTTGGAAAATATACATGAATTATTAGGAGGTTGAAATGAAGAAACAAAGAGGAAATTCCCCAATTTCTTATTCTTAGATTCCATACTCTGACTCTGCCTACCTACTGTAAAAACTTTTAAACTCGTACTCCCCATTTCTATATCATTGCCAACAAGTGAACGTTCACTGCCCTACAACAAACCAGAGAACTCACATTGAACCATGTTTCCCCAGTAGAGACCAAGACACAATACTTATTAAAAAAATACCCTAGTTATGAATCAGTAGGTAAAGCTTTATTTGAGTGTTAAATGTGCTCTAATTATGTGTTTGTGTGTGTGTTGATGTGTGTGGTGTGTGGGTGTGTGTGCTTGTGTGTAAAACAAGCACTGAGGTGTAAAATAAATGCAGGATTGCAACGGCCTTCTTAAAAATAAGAAGCAACTTTATCACATTTGAAGCCCAGTGAAGAATCTGCCTGATACTTAACCTACACTTAATTGAAATGTGAAAACTTCAGGCCTAGAAAAACAAAGCCAACATACATACTGAATCTAATCAGTCTGTCTCACCTGTTTTCTAATCACTCCTTTAAATAAACCTAAATTGCCAGCATAAAACATCAGTTGTTCTAAACGAATGGACGGATGTCCCCCGTCATGGGCTGTGTAAAATACAGGGAGGATCCGGCACTGCTTGTTATCTAGAATGACTTCTGCCTGAACTACTATTGGAGAATGGTTGCTGATATACTGCGGTTCTTATACCAGTAAACTGGAATGAAGGTAATTTCAGGCTGCAAAGGAATCAATTGATTTTACTAACTGGTTTTTGGAAAACACTGCCATGAAAAATTATCAATATGTTCATAAAGGCATCTACATGTCTCTTCACAAGGGTTTTACTCAATGGGGGAGGTGGTGAGGTCTGGATATAACTGAACTGTCCATCAGTAGGTAGAACAATATAATGGGAATCAGAGTGCACATTCCGGTTTGAACTCAATCTAGGTAACATGGATTCATCTCTGTGTAATAGGCCTGCTTCTGGAAAACACAATGTAGAGCTCCAAAAGCAGAACGATTCTTTCAGAATACCATGTTATGTTTGTAAATAGATAGACAGATAGATATACAGGAATCAAAAATCTGAAAACGGTCCGGAAGTGTACATTTCAATAACTTACAATGTCAGTAGTGGGGGATTGATAGCAGATCAAGAAGACTGTGTCTGCATGCGAAATGGTTCAATTTTTGAAAGAGTTTTTTAAATGAAAATGGACAAAAAAATTGAAAGGGTTACAGTAAGTGTTGAGGAGTGACTTGGCCAAAGGAGCACAGAGGTGAGAAAGAATTAAGTAGAGTTCAATAGAACCAGGTATAATTTCTGTACACATGACTCCATGAACAGGAGCAAAGGGGACACTTAAAGAAATCATAGGACTAAGGAGAGATCAGGATTAGGAGGGTTTGTACTAGTCTAGAAATGCTGACCTGAAAACCAATTAAGTTTTCCACTCCTTCTTTGGAGGAACATTAGCTGTGCCGTGCTTTTCAAAAATGACTTGTCATAACTGATTTATGCCCATGTTAGCAACTCTTCTGAAATTACTTTGAAAGTAGACTAATGTGAGAGTTTCTCTTTAGAGATAATTCAAGTTACTTGCATAGGAAGTGGCAGCAGGTCTGGGGATGTTGTAGCTCAGTGGCAGTGACCTTGCCTAGCTTGGGGCTGGCCTGCCATGGACTTTCACCCCAAACACTTGCAAGAAAAGAAAAGGGAGGGAAGGGAGAGAGAAAGTTGGAAGGGAGGAAGGCAAAGTTGGAGGGATGCAGGGAGGTAGAAAAGAAGGAAGAAGAAAAGGGGAAAACCCAGGAAGGGAGGAAGGAAGCAAGGAAGGTAGGAAATAGGGAGAGCACAAGGGCAGGGAAAGGACTGAGTCACTCAAACAAAAGGCAAGGGACACAAAGACCAATAGAGGCCATAAAAGCTGTTTGAACAGTTTAGCCAGCTTTAGAATTTGAGTGACATCAAACTGAATGTTATTATGACTGGATGGAATCTTCCTACTAACCCCGCCTTGGCCTGGCCTAAACCAAATCAAGGGGTGGGTGGCATGGAGAGGAATTCTCTCTGGCTGGAGTGGGAGGGACCGAAACCTGTGGCACATGAGGATGCACTGGGTAGGGAAGCGGACAAGACTCCCCTGATGGGCAGTTGAGCACAACAAGGCTCCTGGGAGCCTTTGATCATGGCTCCCACCGCCATACGCCCACCACCCACCATACGCTCAGCCCCTGAAGGGGATCACAGTGGTCTGCTCCGTTGCCTGGTGCAGGTTGGAGTTCCTGACCAAACACCTGAGTGTCCACAGCCTGTGTTGGCCTGCCTGGGCAGGCTGTGGTTGTGGTGGCAAGAGCCAAAGCTGTCTTGGCGTGATGGAGGAGCCAAGGGCTGCCTCTCAGCCATCCTAGTGGGTGGTTCTGGAAGAAGCACCCAGGGTTGTGGCAGCATTGTCCGAAGACATGAAGCCAGGCCATCTTCCTTATGGCTTTCCTTGGGAGTTGGTGATGTGTACAGCTCTTGGATTTTTTGCTGTTCTCTCACTTTTCTGGAGAGGTTTTCAGTCGGTTCGTAGCAGGCTTTACGTGGGAAGAGAAAAAAGGCTGGCTCTAAATCTTGCTGGACTTATTGAGGCAAAATGTGGACTTCTTGAAAAAGTGAGCCTTGTTGAAAAAGAACATGAAGGCTTAGAATCATCTTTAAAGGATTGCAGGTTTGAGAAGGGTTCAAGAGAAGCACAACAGCTGGAGGCAACCGACGAAAAGCTGCATAGGCCCGAATCCAGCCATGGCGTTGAAATGCTCTTTCTAGAAGAAGAGCTCAAAGCACAGAAGGCTCAACATGGTCAACAGGATGAAACGATGGCGCATCTATCAAGAAGGATACAGTCCCTCCAAGGTGAATCTGAATCCCTCAGATCACAAATAGCTGAAGCTAAAACAAACTGGAGACTCTTTCAAGTGAATGAGGAAGAACTGAAGCTGGCAATCAAAGAGGTTTTGAATGAAGGATCCCTACTTCCGCCAACGCAGAGACCAACAATACAAGGAGAAGCTGAAGCACAGAGGCAACAAGGAGGTGTCCAATATAAAGCAAAAATCATATTAGAGGACTCTAAAGTAGCTGGAGAACAAGTTCTAAGGGACACAGAAAATCACATGGAGTCTCTGAGTGAATGCTTGCTGAAGATGAAGGATAGATCTTCTCCAAGCCTGGGAGCCCAAAGGGATGGTGGTCACCTGGAACTGGGAAAGACGAGTGAACCCGAAATTGGTGCTCACTTGGAGGATGAGTCCAAAGGAGCTTTGAGGAACCTGGTTTATGGTGATAAGCTAAAGGCCTCCTTAGAAATCTTGGAAGGAGGAAGAAATCAAAAATGTACTTTCTCATCTGAAGTGGAGAAAACCACGGAAGACCTTACAGAACACCTTAAAAGTCTGCAGACTGAACAGGCATCCTTGCAGTCCGAAAATGCACAGCTGCAAAGTGAGAATGAGACCCTACAGAAGAACTTTAAAGTCATGATGGAACGCTGTCAAGAAAATATGATGAATCTGCACAGGAAATTAAGAGTGGAGGAAAACTGCCGTGTGGAGCAAAAGGAGAAACTTTCCAAAGTCGAAGAAAAGATGAGCCATACAATAAAAGAGCTGGAGACCTACAGAAAGAGAGCCCAATATCTTGAAGAACAATTGCAGAGTACCATTCGTTCCTGTCTGGGGAAGATTACTTCCTCCGAGAAAGAAGCAGATGCTAGTGAGTTGGCAGCTCGGATTGCTGAAAGAAACCTCAGTTATTTCAGGAAACAAAATGCACGCAACAGACAGAAATTAACTGAGAAGGAGCTTAGATTTGAACTTGTAGAAAAAGATCCCTATGATGCACTGGATGTTTCCAACTCAGCAATGGGCAGAAAGCCTTCTCCAAATGGGCCCTCACCAATAGGTCACCCTTCATCTGAAAGGAGACCTCCTCATTTTGAAAAGAGTGGTCCACTCACACTCTCACCTTTCACTCCAGTGGGAGGAGGAAGAGGGTCAAGGGGCCCTGGAGAATCCTCTGGACCATGCGACTAGCAGTAAAGGAAGAGAATCCAGCTGTCATAAGTTCACTGATTTTCAGAGAGCACCTTCTCAGACTGGGCCCCTCTCTCCTCCAGGGGAACAGGCCAGCAGGCTGATGATCCCTCCGCCAGGCCAACCATATTCTTCTGATGCACGTCTTCCTCTACAAAGGCAAGATAGGTTTTACTCAAATTGTGGTAGAGCATCGGGACCAGCAGAACACAGAATTCCTAATATGCCTCCTTTGGACTCTGATGTGCCTGATTCACCTCTCCATGCTGAAAACCAAGCAACTGGCTCTGGCTCTGTGTTGGCACCTTTCCCTCCAGTCAGAGGTGCCTTGTTTCCAGTTGACCCAAGGAGTCAGTTCATGAGAAGAGGACCTTTTTTTTCCTCCACCTCTCCCAGGAAACTTGTCTGGGAACCTGGAGATTATTTTCCACCTGACCCGCCACCCACTCCATTTCCAATGCGAAGTGTCTATGCAGGGAGGGGGTTTTCCTCACAAAATCTTCCCCCAAGAGCTGGAATTCAGCCCTCTTCACCCCCATTCTGAAAGTACAAGTGAGTTGCCTGAAGGGTTCCTTCCACCTGCAAATGAGCCTGTTACTCAACATCCAGAACCAAACAAGAAACCTCATGCTGTTGCTCTCTCTTTCAAATGTAATTTGACTTATCTCTCATTTTTAGTTTTTAAGTAACTGCTTTTAGTTCAGTAATTGACTATACTTTGGCTCCAATTGAAGCTCAATGAAACAATAATTCTTAAGATAGTATTTTGTAAATAAAGATGGTTTACGTAAGAATCTTATGAGTAAATTATTCCTACTTTATGTTATTCCAGAGAACGGCATTTAATCTGATGAAGCCACTCTTACATAAACAAGAATGGGAGTTCTAGGTCCTTGTAATGTAGCTGATGGAAATATCTTTTAAACTCCAAACAAAGAAGTGTATTTAGTATGACTGTAGCAATTGTAAAGTGACTTTAGGCTTAATGAAAAAGTGTCACTGATTTAGAGACTGGTTGGGCATTTCAGCTAGTTTTTCCATATCAGAATAACTAGTGCATGGGAGGACTAAAGGAGAGAACACAACTAAACATGTCAAGGAAACAGGAGATCTCAACTACAAAGAAAAATGAAGACCTTTTTTTATATTGGTTGCTTAAAACCTTACATAGCTCTTGAGAAACCATATTTCCTACATTAGATTCAAGTGAGTTATGAACTCCCATTTTGACCCCATATACAGATTGCACAATCACATTGTTTACACATCCACGTTTTTACAAAATGCCATGTTAGTAACTGTTGTATTCTGCTACCTTTTCTAGCCTCTACTATCCCCCCTCTCCTGCCCTCCCATCTTCTCTCTCTATCCCGTCTGCTGTAATTTAACGTTTGGGAATTGGAAACCACACTTTAAACTCACTCTCCTCCCCTTTTTCCCTTCTGTCAAATTTCTCATCATCTTCTTCTATTTCTCCTCCTCCTCCTCCTCTTCCTCCTCCTCCTTATACCTTTAATTCATTCATCATACACTCATGCATTGGTTCATTCATTCCTTTCACGTATGGTGTTGGCGATCCAACTCAGGACCTTTGAAAGTGTGAAGCCAGCACTCTAGTGCTGAGCCAAAACCCCAGCACCTGTCTTTTTGATTTTATGACTGTTTATATGAAATTCAGAGTCGCATTCTGCTATGGTTCACTGATATGTGGATTGACCTAGTCCTTGTTTTCTGGGAGACTTTTGGAAAATATACATGAATTATTAGGAGGTTGAAATGAAGAAACAAAGAGGAAATTCCCCAATTTCTTATTCTTAGATTCCATACTCTGACTCTGCCTACCTACTGTAAAAACTTTTAAACTCGTACTCCCCATTTCTATATCATTGCCAACAAGTGAACGTTCACTGCCCTACAGCAAACCAGAGAACTCACATTGAACCATGTTTCCCCAGTAGAGACCAAGACACAATACTTATTAAAAAAATACCCTAGTTATGAATCAGTAGGTAAAGCTTTATTTGAGTGTTAAATGTGCTCTAATTATGTGTTTGTGTGTGTGTTGATGTGTGTGGTGTGTGGGTGTGTGTGCTTGTGTGTAAAACAAGCACTGAGGTGTAAAATAAATGCAGGATTGCAACGGCCTTCTTAAAAATAAGAAGCAACTTTATCACATTTGAAGCCCAGTGAAGAATCTGCCTGATACTTAACCTACACTTAATTGAAATGTGAAAACTTCAGGCCTAGAAAAACAAAGCCAACATACATACTGAATCTAATCAGTCTGTCTCACCTGTTTTCTAATCACTCCTTTAAATAAACCTAAATTGCCAGCATAAAACATCAGTTGTTCTAAACGAATGGACGGATGTCCCCCGTCATGGGCTGTGTAAAATACAGGGAGGATCCGGCACTGCTTGTTATCTAGAATGACTTCTGCCTGAACTACTATTGGAGAATGGTTGCTGATATACTGCGGTTCTTATACCAGTAAACTGGAATGAAGGTAATTTCAGGCTGCAAAGGAATCAATTGATTTTACTAACTGGTTTTTGGAAAACACTGCCATGAAAAATTATCAATATGTTCATAAAGGCATCTACATGTCTCTTCACAAGGGTTTTACTCAATGGGGGAGGTGGTGAGGTCTGGATATAACTGAACTGTCCATCAGTAGGTAGAACAATATAATGGGAATCAGAGTGCACATTCCGGTTTGAACTCAATCTAGGTAACATGGATTCATCTCTGTGTAATAGGCCTGCTTCTGGAAAACACAATGTAGAGCTCCAAAAGCAGAACGATTCTTTCAGAATACCATGTTATGTTTGTAAATAGATAGACAGATAGATATACAGGAATCAAAAATCTGAAAACGGTCCGGAAGTGTACATTTCAATAACTTACAATGTCAGTAGTGGGGGATTGATAGCAGATCAAGAAGACTGTGTCTGCATGCGAAATGGTTCAATTTTTGAAAGAGTTTTTTAAATGAAAATGGACAAAAAAATTGAAAGGGTTACAGTAAGTGTTGAGGAGTGACTTGGCCAAAGGAGCACAGAGGTGAGAAAGAATTAAGTAGAGTTCAATAGAACCAGGTATAATTTCTGTACACATGACTCCATGAACAGGAGCAAAGGGGACACTTAAAGAAATCATAGGACTAAGGAGAGATCAGGATTAGGAGGGTTTGTACTAGTCTAGAAATGCTGACCTGAAAACCAATTAAGTTTTCCACTCCTTCTTTGGAGGAACATTAGCTGTGCCGTGCTTTTCAAAAATGACTTGTCATAACTGATTTATGCCCATGTTAGCAACTCTTCTGAAATTACTTTGAAAGTAGACTAATGTGAGAGTTTCTCTTTAGAGATAATTCAAGTTACTTGCATAGGAAGTGGCAGCAGGTCTGGGGATGTTGTAGCTCAGTGGCAGTGACCTTGCCTAGCTTGGGGCTGGCCTGCCATGGACTTTCACCCCAAACACTTGCAAGAAAAGAAAAGGGAGGGAAGGGAGAGAGAAAGTTGGAAGGGAGGAAGGCAAAGTTGGAGGGATGCAGGGAGGTAGAAAAGAAGGAAGAAGAAAAGGGGAAAACCCAGGAAGGGAGGAAGGAAGCAAGGAAGGTAGGAAATAGGGAGAGCACAAGGGCAGGGAAAGGACTGAGTCACTCAAACAAAAGGCAAGGGACACAAAGACCAATAGAGGCCATAAAAGCTGTTTGAACAGTTTAGTCAGCTTTAGAATTTGAGTGACATCAAACTGAATGTTATTATGACTGGATGGAATCTTCCTACTAACCCCGCCTTGGCCTGGCCTAAACCAAATCAAGGGGTGGGTGGCATGGAGAGGAATTCTCTCTGGCTGGAGTGGGAGGGACCGAAACCTGTGGCACATGAGGATGCACTGGGTAGGGAAGCGGACAAGACTCCCCTGATGGGCAGTTGAGCACAACAAGGCTCCTGGGAGCCTTTGATCATGGCTCCCACCGCCATACGCCCACCACCCACCATACGCTCAGCCCCTGAAGGGGATCACAGTGGTCTGCTCCGTTGCCTGGTGCAGGTTGGAGTTCCTGACCAAACACCTGAGTGTCCACAGCCTGTGTTGGCCTGCCTGGGCAGGCTGTGGTTGTGGTGGCAAGAGCCAAAGCTGTCTTGGCGTGATGGAGGAGCCAAGGGCTGCCTCTCAGCCATCCTAGTGGGTGGTTCTGGAAGAAGCACCCAGGGTTGTGGCAGCATTGTCCGAAGACATGAAGCCAGGCCATCTTCCTTATGGCTTTCCTTGGGAGTTGGTGATGTGTACAGCTCTTGGATTTTTTGCTGTTCTCTCACTTTTCTGGAGAGGTTTTCAGTCGGTTCGTAGCAGGCTTTACGTGGGAAGAGAAAAAAGGCTGGCTCTAAATCTTGCTGGACTTATTGAGGCAAAATGTGGACTTCTTGAAAAAGTGAGCCTTGTTGAAAAAGAACATGAAGGCTTAGAATCATCTTTAAAGGATTGCAGGTTTGAGAAGGGTTCAAGAGAAGCACAACAGCTGGAGGCAACCGACGAAAAGCTGCATAGGCCCGAATCCAGCCATGGCGTTGAAATGCTCTTTCTAGAAGAAGAGCTCAAAGCACAGAAGGCTCAACATGGTCAACAGGATGAAACGATGGCGCATCTATCAAGAAGGATACAGTCCCTCCAAGGTGAATCTGAATCCCTCAGATCACAAATAGCTGAAGCTAAAACAAACTGGAGACTCTTTCAAGTGAATGAGGAAGAACTGAAGCTGGCAATCAAAGAGGTTTTGAATGAAGGATCCCTACTTCCGCCAACGCAGAGACCAACAATACAAGGAGAAGCTGAAGCACAGAGGCAACAAGGAGGTGTCCAATATAAAGCAAAAATCATATTAGAGGACTCTAAAGTAGCTGGAGAACAAGTTCTAAGGGACACAGAAAATCACATGGAGTCTCTGAGTGAATGCTTGCTGAAGATGAAGGATAGATCTTCTCCAAGCCTGGGAGCCCAAAGGGATGGTGGTCACCTGGAACTGGGAAAGACGAGTGAACCCGAAATTGGTGCTCACTTGGAGGATGAGTCCAAAGGAGCTTTGAGGAACCTGGTTTATGGTGATAAGCTAAAGGCCTCCTTAGAAATCTTGGAAGGAGGAAGAAATCAAAAATGTACTTTCTCATCTGAAGTGGAGAAAACCACGGAAGACCTTACAGAACACCTTAAAAGTCTGCAGACTGAACAGGCATCCTTGCAGTCCGAAAATGCACAGCTGCAAAGTGAGAATGAGACCCTACAGAAGAACTTTAAAGTCATGATGGAACGCTGTCAAGAAAATATGATGAATCTGCACAGGAAATTAAGAGTGGAGGAAAACTGCCGTGTGGAGCAAAAGGAGAAACTTTCCAAAGTCGAAGAAAAGATGAGCCATACAATAAAAGAGCTGGAGACCTACAGAAAGAGAGCCCAATATCTTGAAGAACAATTGCAGAGTACCATTCGTTCCTGTCTGGGGAAGATTACTTCCTCCGAGAAAGAAGCAGATGCTAGTGAGTTGGCAGCTCGGATTGCTGAAAGAAACCTCAGTTATTTCAGGAAACAAAATGCACGCAACAGACAGAAATTAACTGAGAAGGAGCTTAGATTTGAACTTGTAGAAAAAGATCCCTATGATGCACTGGATGTTTCCAACTCAGCAATGGGCAGAAAGCCTTCTCCAAATGGGCCCTCACCAATAGGTCACCCTTCATCTGAAAGGAGACCTCCTCATTTTGAAAAGAGTGGTCCACTCACACTCTCACCTTTCACTCCAGTGGGAGGAGGAAGAGGGTCAAGGGGCCCTGGAGAATCCTCTGGACCATGCGACTAGCAGTAAAGGAAGAGAATCCAGCTGTCATAAGTTCACTGATTTTCAGAGAGCACCTTCTCAGACTGGGCCCCTCTCTCCTCCAGGGGAACAGGCCAGCAGGCTGATGATCCCTCCGCCAGGCCAACCATATTCTTCTGATGCACGTCTTCCTCTACAAAGGCAAGATAGGTTTTACTCAAATTGTGGTAGAGCATCGGGACCAGCAGAACACAGAATTCCTAATATGCCTCCTTTGGACTCTGATGTGCCTGATTCACCTCTCCATGCTGAAAACCAAGCAACTGGCTCTGGCTCTGTGTTGGCACCTTTCCCTCCAGTCAGAGGTGCCTTGTTTCCAGTTGACCCAAGGAGTCAGTTCATGAGAAGAGGACCTTTTTTTTCCTCCACCTCTCCCAGGAAACTTGTCTGGGAACCTGGAGATTATTTTCCACCTGACCCGCCACCCACTCCATTTCCAATGCGAAGTGTCTATGCAGGGAGGGGGTTTTCCTCACAAAATCTTCCCCCAAGAGCTGGAATTCAGCCCTCTTCACCCCCATTCTGAAAGTACAAGTGAGTTGCCTGAAGGGTTCCTTCCACCTGCAAATGAGCCTGTTACTCAACATCCAGAACCAAACAAGAAACCTCATGCTGTTGCTCTCTCTTTCAAATGTAATTTGACTTATCTCTCATTTTTAGTTTTTAAGTAACTGCTTTTAGTTCAGTAATTGACTATACTTTGGCTCCAATTGAAGCTCAATGAAACAATAATTCTTAAGATAGTATTTTGTAAATAAAGATGGTTTACGTAAGAATCTTATGAGTAAATTATTCCTATTTTATGTTATTCCAGAGAACGGCATTTAATCTGATGAAGCCACTCTTACATAAACAAGAATGGGAGTTCTAGGTCCTTGTAATCTAGCTGATGGAAATATCTTTTAAACTCCAAACAAAGAAGTGTATTTAGTATGACTGTAGCAATTGTAAAGTGACTTTAGGCTTAATGAAAAAGTGTCACTGATTTAGAGACTGGTTGGGCATTTCAGCTAGTTTTTCCATATCAGAATAACTAGAGCATGGGAGGACTAAAGGAGAGAACACAACTAAACATGTCAAGGAAACAGGAGATCTCAACTACAAAGAAAAATGAAGACCTTTTTTTATATTGGTTGCTTAAAACCTTACATAGCTCTTGAGATACCATATTTCCTACATTAGATTCAAGTGAGTTATGAACTCCCATTTTGACCCCATATACAGATTGCACAATCACATTGTTTACACATCCACGTTTTTACAAAATGCCATGTTAGTAACTGTTGTATTCTGCTACCTTTTCTAGCCTCTACTATCCCCCCTCTCCTGCCCTCCCATCTTCTCTCTCTATCCCGTCTGCTGTAATTTAACGTTTGGGAATTGGAAACCACACTTTAAACTCACTCTCCT